>NC_036846.1:24707994-24709720 GCF_002910315.2 Salvelinus sp. IW2-2015
GTAAAAGTTTATCGAGAAACACACACAGAGAGAAGCCTACTTCTGCTATGCCTGTGGAAAGAGTTTCTCCCGATTGGATACCTTAAAAGTACATGAACGTGTACATACAGGAGAGAAGCCATACTCTTGCTCTGACTGTGGAAATGCTTCACCACAACATCTGATGTAAAAGTTCATCAGAGAACACACACAGGAGAGAAGCCTTACATCTGCTCTGACTGTGGTAAATGCTTCAAAACATCAACTGAGGTAAAAGTTCATCAGAGAACACACACAGGAGTGAAACCTTACTTCTGCTCTGACTGTGGAAAGAGATTCACAACATTGCAAGCTCTGACAATTCATCAGAGAGTGCACACTGGAAGAAGCCTACTCCTGCCTTGACTGTGGGAAAAGTTTCTCCCGATTGGATAAGTTAAAAAGTCACCAACTAATACACAGAGAGAAGCCATTCTCCTGCTCTGACTGTGGTAAATGTTTCAAAACATCAACTGAGGTAAAAGTTCATCAGAGAACACACACAGGAGTGAAGCCTTCCCTCCACTCACTATCACAAGGGTTAGTAACTACAGACTCATTTCATATCACCCTCCACTCACTTTCACAAGGGTTAATAACTACACAGACTAATTTCATATCATCCTCCACTCACTATCACAAGGGTTAGTAACTACACCGACTCATTTCATAGAACTTTAAAACACTGGCAGTTTGTCTACTTCACTTCTTTAGTCTACTCTCTGAGCACTCCAGATAGCCCAGTGAATAAAACAAATGCAAGTGTCAGTAGCATGAAATAACATCTACCTTCTCATTGAAACAGTTCATCATGAAACAGTTCTACTGCAACGTTTCATGCACAGTGGGAAGTTGTAATGAAAAACAAGTTTTGTACAGTCTGGTGTTCTTCAGGGATGTGATGTCAGAATGACAGAATTCACAATAGCAATAGACTGGGTCATAACTTATGGAGGTATAACCTATGAAGGGAACTTATAGATAGAATCTGCTCTTACCATCATTAACAGATGTCCCAATCTTCTCCTCTTCTTCTTCATCTTTAATGTCAACATTCAGCTCCAGTGTTTGACTGCAGTCTTCCAGCTTCACTGATGCCATCTCTGGATCCTGCAGTGTAAACTGGGCTGCACTGTCACAATCAGGACCCAGTGACTGTAGGTTTGGACTCAGTGTGGAAGGAGAGAGGCAGCCTGAGTCTGTTCTCACTGTTGATGTTACCGGCCTCAGACTTGACCTGAGTCGGCCTGTAGTTATAAAGAGAAACGGACAATAGTTATTGTCTTTTAGTTCTGGCACTTCCTTTATTCTCAAAAAATATATATATATATATATTTTTTTGTTCAATTATCTAATTTCAATAGATCAGGTAGCTAAACATGACAACAAAACATGAATTCACATTAGACGAGTGCACACTTTAAATTACACGTAAGAAAACTTTAGGCGTACATTTTTTTTAACTTAAAAGTGCAACTGACAGCGTTTGTACTACCTTTCAGACATGAAAGTGACACAGACAATCATAATATCAGTAAAAAATATCTAATTCCCATTTCATGACGTACACTAAGGCATTGTAGGTAGAATAGATGGATGCAGTTCAATGAATAATTCATATAATTTACCAATACATTTATTTGATTTAATATTAAGAGAGGCCCACAGACTCCCACCCAGAGAGGCCCACAGACTCCCACCCAGAGAG
>NC_036846.1:24709745-24724929 GCF_002910315.2 Salvelinus sp. IW2-2015
GAACGTGTAGGGGGATCTTGGATGGTTGGTGCCTGGCAGTTGGGAGCTTGGCCGTGGGGCCAATAAGTCGTGGTTCGGGAGATCTGTCGACCTGCCTTTGGGCGGAGCGCTTGACCCGGTTGCTCCCGTGGGCCTCTCTGGGTGGAGACTGTGGCCTCTCTGGTGGGAGTCTGTGGGCCTCTGGGTGGGAGTGTGCTCTGTAGTCTGTGGCCTCTCTGGGTGGGAGTCTGTGGGCCTCTCTGGGTGGAGTCTGTGGCCTCTCTGTGGAGTCGTGGCTCTCTGGGTGGGAGTCTGTGGCCTCTGTGGGTGGGAGCCTGTGGGCTCTCTGTCTGGGGTTTGGGCCTCTCCCGGGTGGGAGTCTGTGGGCCTCTCTGGGTGGGAGTCTGTGGGCCTCTCGGGTGGGAGTGTGGCCTCTCTTGCGGTGGGAGATCTGTGGGCCTCTCTGGTGGGAGGCTGTGCTCTCTTAATATTAAATCAAATAAATGTATTGGTAAATTATATGAATTATTCATTGAACTGCATCCATCTATTCTACCACAGCCTTGGTGTCATGAAATGTTGAGTCAAACCTCTTATGAAGTTGGTTTTGTAGCATAAACTGGGAATTTTATATTTTTTACTGATATTATGAATTGTCTGTCTTGTCACTTTCATGTCTGAAAGGTAGTAAAACGCTGTCAGTTGCACTTTTAAGTTACTTTTTTACGTGTAATTTAAAGTGTGCACTCGTCTAATGTGAATTAATGTTTTTGTTGTCAATGTTTAGCTACCCGGTCTATTGAAATTAGATAATGAACAAAAAATATATATATATTTTTTGAGAATTAAAGGAAGTGCCAGAACTAAAAGACTAACTTTTGTCCGTTTCTCTTTATAACTACAGGGCCACTCAGGTCAGAGTCTGAGAGGCCGTTGGTCGTAAGGATCAACATTTGAGGAGCAAACCCAGCCTGCCTCTCTCCTTCCGACACCTGAGCTCCAAACGCTACGTCACTGGGTGCCTGATTGTGACAAGTGCTGAGCCCAGTTACTCACTGCAGGATCCAGAGATGATCAGTGAAGCTGGCAGGACTGAAGTCAAGCACTGGCAGTAATGTCACTTAAAGACGAAGAAGAAGAGGAGAAGATTGGGACATCTGTTTCTCATGTGAAGCACAGATGTCCTTCTACGATAAGGTTATCTGACTCACAAAAAAAAAAAAAACCATTGTTGTTTCCCCCTGGAAGTAACTCCAGACTGTTGTTGTATCAACTTCATACTGGTGCGTTGAAAGTTGCTTGTTTAGAACTGTTTCATGAGAAGTAGATGTTGATTGACGCTGCTCCCATTACAAAAAATTTAAGGTATGTGATTTTAAGATTTAGTTTAAGGGTAATAGCTTGACTTGTGCTTGTGATAAGCTTCTGGTCGTCTACCTCATTTGATATGGAAATAAGATGACCACCACATTTCACACCCGCTGAGTAAATACTTTGACCAGAAGCACCCTTGGCAAGTGGATGTAGCAGCTGGTGAGTCCTTTCTGGGTAAATCCTCCTAGAGACGTTTACACACTGGATTGTCACAATATCTTGCCCACATTTATCTGAAAAAAAGTATGTCAAGCTCTTGCCAAGTTGGTTGTTGTGATCGAATTGCTAGACGAGCCATTTCACAGTCTGATTTTAAGTCGCATAATTTGCAAGATGAGTTTAAGTCAAACTGATAACTAGGGGCCACTGCTGGAACGTTAAATGTCTTGGAGAGCACTTCCAGATGTATTATTTGCGGCCTGTGTTTGTTGTATTTATTGTGCCTTCTGAAAGGAAATTTGCATGACCAGTGTTTGTCGAAAGCAGACTGAAACCAGGGTTTGTGCCGTCTAGGGTTTCTGCCGGGTGTGTGAAGGGGTGCTATTCCATTTCTTTTTTAATCAAGAACCAAATAAACCGTCAAGTCTGCCCGATGACAAGGCAATACCGCATAACTATGATGGCAGCCACTCTCATGTGAGGGAGTTGGTACTCCGTGATGTGTGGTTGGATTTTCCCAAACTTAACAGCTTTGTGATTCAGGAGATATTTTAAGTCGTAAAATATTTGTCTGCCACATTTTTTGCCAGTACTTTAGTGCCTGTAATGCAAAGCGGATTGCATTGTTTTGGAAGTTGTTACTCTAGTAGAGGCTTTTCCTTTCTTTTCACTGCTGTTATGGATGGGTAGTAGTTGAGTAACTAGCAATGTTTGTTGAATCCCTCAGGTCAACTGTTTTAACAGTCACCATGCCTCATGGCTGAACTCCCTAAGCAGTTGTCGCCTCCTCTGCCGGCAACTGAGTTAGGGAAGAGTCTCTCGTCTGAGAGCTGCCCCTCAGCCATCCGAGAACACCCCTGCTTTTGCACTTTCGATTGTGTACACCAGCTTCAAACAGCTGAAAATACAGTATTTTTGGTTATCGGAAAATATATTTCACAGCGCTTTAGATGGTACAATGATTCTCTACACAATGACTGCTTGATTTGTCACAAACTGAGATTAGGAAAACTGTTAGAATTTTAGCAACCAGGAAATGGCAGAGCATATTGCACCTTCAAGTACAGTGGTGGGGAAAGTTATTAAGTAAAGTTATAACATCAAATTCCTTATATTAAGCAAACCAGAAGGCACCATTCTGTCAGGGAAAATGTATGGGAGCAGAAAGTACATATCTTGGTCCCGCATTATTTCAAGTGTATCTTATGAAGGCTTCATAAAGCATTCATATAGGCTTCATAAGCACTACATAAATGGGTCACAAATCATCTATAACCGTATTTCATGCTCTATAAAAGGATGAATAAATGTGAACAAAATAACTGTGTGACAAAACCATAAATTTAAGCCACATTATGGACATTTATTGAGCATGATGTTACGGCAAACAACGTTTCCACTCCAAGAATGAGATACGGTAAATTAATGTAATTAACACAGTAAATTACTGTAATTAACCCTTGCATTAACAAGCGCTCATTGTTACTGTAGCCTGCAGATCTTCCTTTTTTCACAGCTTTCACAAATCCTGTTGTGAGTTTGTGATATAATTTTATTTGCTTCCATTTAGATTCAAAATTATATTATTATAATAACATGCCAAAAAACAATGTAGCTTTTTTTTTTATATCTGGAAGTGGTTCTGCTTGTACAACTCAGTATTGTGTCATCCTAAATAAATATATATATATATATATCTCTGTCTATACTCCAATTTGCCCATATTTCTTGGAGGTCCTGAATGTTTCTGTGATACTATCAACTCTGTAGTATTAGGCACATCTGTAACGGTGTTATAACACCTCAAATGAATATCACTCTACTTAAGGGTTAAGGAGTCTGTGCACACTATAATGACTTATGACATGGTTATGACACCCATCATTCCATGTTATAGTTAAGTAATAAGGGATGAGAACCCAGGGATTATCGTGTGATAACTCCCTTAGGGTTTATGGTAGAACATTTACAAGATTATGTTGTAATACTGTTTGTTTATGCATCGAATAAGGTTTCTCAGTACTCTCTCATCTGTGTCTGTGTGGACCGAGTTGGGCCTCTGGGGCTGGCAATTGATTTATGATAGCTTGGTGATAAAAGCTACAGCCTGCATTCCATAGACTTGAGTTGGTGTTTGTGTACTACGAGGTACCAGGGAGGAGATGTCTCTGGTCTGGATAGCTCATGAGAAGAACCCCGTCTTGGGGGCCAAGCCCTGGTTTCTATACAATGACAACAGTCGTCACAGCAGATTCTATCTGATGTGAATTATTCATTTAATTTTATACAAATGATAACTTTGACCCATTCGACATATCTGTTGTTTGTCATTTATTCAGGAGGATGTGTCGTTGACAAGCTCCATTATTGCAATAATTAATAATACACTTTGATTGTTTTGAAAAAATCTAATAAAAAGTCTCCCTTGGTTAGAAATGTTCCCCAACAGGCTGTTCTTAGGCACAAGGCAAATAATTACATGTTTTCATTAAAACCATTATTTTAAAATCAGTACATACATTATATTCATCCTCTCACCAGACAATGGGTGTGATAGTAAATACACCCTGGCAATCTACTCCGCTTTCAGAGCACTCTAGTTTGACAGTGGCAGAGCGCAGAATAACTGAGGAATTTACGAACGACCTAAAATCGGTGTTGTTATGACAGGCAGTGGCGATTTTAGCATGTTAATCTTGGTGGGGCAAAAAATAATTATTTTTAGATGCATGCCAGCGAAGAAACTACAACACATAAAAATGCACTATAACGGTTCCCACAAACTGTTAGGGTCTACAGAAAGCTGTCCCAACTGGGGAGCCTATGGCTGACTTGCTTAAATAAATATGGTTTCTACTGACACCTTGTGGATTTGTGTAACTGGATAAGAACCGCTTTTCTCCTTCAATAATAATGAATGTCGACATGAGTTGAAACATTCACAAACATTATTACATTTATGTTCTGTACATTCACAATGTTTGTTCTTCTATAATTAACACTTAGCTCTTAAGTATAAGCAAGTTCATGCAAACGAGCTGCGATGAGGCCTATTCGTTCATCAATTTCTAAATGGACAGCGACAGAARTTCAGATAGATATTAGTTCAGATAAATTCAGCAAGATGTTGAGGCCTCAACTTTACTCTTCGTTAAGTCACCACAGAGCGAGAGACCCAGACTCAGCGGTGAGCCTACCATTTGAAGTATTTTATTWGTCCTATGTGGTCTAAAAAGGAAGGACAATGCAATCACGAGGATCCACTTTTATAGACAATATACAGACGCACTGAAAGCACATTGAGCAAACAAAACTACCCTCNCTGAGAGCTGCCCCTCAGCCATCCGAGAACACCCCTGCTTTTGCACTTTCGATTGTGTACACCAGCTTCAAACAGCTGAAAATACAGTATTTTTGGTTATCGGAAAATATATTTCACAGCGCTTTAGATGGTACAATGATTCTCTACACAATGACTGCTTGATTTGTCACAAACTGAGATTAGGAAAACTGTTAGAATTTTAGCAACCAGGAAATGGCAGAGCATATTGCACCTTCAAGTACAGTGGTGGGGAAAGTTATTAAGTAAAGTTATAACATCAAATTCCTTATATTAAGCAAACCAGAAGGCACCATTCTGTCAGGGAAAATGTATGGGAGCAGAAAGTACATATCTTGGTCCCGCATTATTTCAAGTGTATCTTATGAAGGCTTCATAAAGCATTCATATAGGCTTCATAAGCACTACATAAATGGGTCACAAATCATCTATAACCGTATTTCATGCTCTATAAAAGGATGAATAAATGTGAACAAAATAACTGTGTGACAAAACCATAAATTTAAGCCACATTATGGACATTTATTGAGCATGATGTTACGGCAAACAACGTTTCCACTCCAAGAATGAGATACGGTAAATTAATGTAATTAACACAGTAAATTACTGTAATTAACCCTTGCATTAACAAGCGCTCATTGTTACTGTAGCCTGCAGATCTTCCTTTTTTCACAGCTTTCACAAATCCTGTTGTGAGTTTGTGATATAATTTTATTTGCTTCCATTTAGATTCAAAATTATATTATTATAATAACATGCCAAAAAACAATGTAGCTTTTTTTTTTATATCTGGAAGTGGTTCTGCTTGTACAACTCAGTATTGTGTCATCCTAAATAAATATATATATATATATATCTCTGTCTATACTCCAATTTGCCCATATTTCTTGGAGGTCCTGAATGTTTCTGTGATACTATCAACTCTGTAGTATTAGGCACATCTGTAACGGTGTTATAACACCTCAAATGAATATCACTCTACTTAAGGGTTAAGGAGTCTGTGCACACTATAATGACTTATGACATGGTTATGACACCCATCATTCCATGTTATAGTTAAGTAATAAGGGATGAGAACCCAGGGATTATCGTGTGATAACTCCCTTAGGGTTTATGGTAGAACATTTACAAGATTATGTTGTAATACTGTTTGTTTATGCATCGAATAAGGTTTCTCAGTACTCTCTCATCTGTGTCTGTGTGGACCGAGTTGGGCCTCTGGGGCTGGCAATTGATTTATGATAGCGTGGTGATAAAAGCTACAGCCTGCATGCCATAGACTTGAGTTGGTGTTTGTGTACTACGAGGTACCAGGGAGGAGATGTCTCTGGTCTGGAGAGCTGATGAGAAGAACCCCGTCTTGGGGGCCAAACCCTGGTTTCTATACAATGACAACAGTCTTCACAGCAGATTCTATCTGATGTGAATTATTCATTTAATTTTATACAAATGATAAACTTTGACCCATTCGACATATCTGTTGTTTGTCATTTATTCAGGAGGATGTGTCCTTGACAAGCTCCATTATTGCAATAATTATTAATACACTTTGATTGTTTTGAAGAAATCTAATAAAAAGTCTCCCTTGGTTAGAAATGTTCCCCAACAGGCTGTTCTTAGGCACAAGGCAAATAATGACATGTTTTCATTAAAACCATTATTTTAAAATCAGTACATACATTATATTTATCCTCTCACCAGACAATGGGTGTGATAGTAAATTCACCCTGGCAATCTACTCCACTTTTCAGAGCACTCTAGTTTGACAGTGGTAGAGCGCAGAATAACTGAGGAATTTAAGAACGCCCTAAAATCGGGTTGTTATGACAGGCAGTGGCGATTTTAGCATGTCAATCTTGGTGGGGCAAAAAAAACATACTTTTTTTAGATGCATGCCAGCGAAGAAACTACAACACTAAACAATACATAAAAATGCACTATAACATTTCCCACAAACTGTTAGGGTCTACAGAAAGCTGTCCCAACAGGGGAGCCTATGGCTGACTTGCTTAAATAAATATGGTTTCTACTGACACCTTGTGGATTTGTGTAACTGGATAAGAACCGCTTTTCTCCTTCAATAATAATGAATGTTGACATGAGTTGAAACATTCACAAACATTATTACATTTATGTTCTGTACATTCACAATGTTTGTTCTTCTATAATTAACACTTAGCTCTTAAGTATAAGCAAGTTCATGCAAACGAGCTGCGATGAGGCCTATTCGTTCATCAATTTCTAAATGGACAGCGACAGAAGTTCAGATAGATATTAGTTCAGATAAATTCAGCAAGATGTTGAGGCCTCAACTTTACTCTTCGTTAAGTCACCACAGAGCGAGAGACCCAGACTCAGCGGTGAGCCTACCATTTGAAGTATTTTATTTGTCCTATGTGGTCTAAAAAGGAAGGACAATGCAATCACGAGGATCCACTTTTATAGACAATATACAGACGCACTGAAAGCACATTGAGCAAACAAAACTACCCTCGCAATATGAACTGGAATAAGATGGGTCTATTACTGAACTGTCTGTTGAACAAGAGACTGTCACTGGCAACCATGGTTACGAGGAAGGGATACTATAATATAATGTTATTGGGTCTGTAACTTACCACCCTTCTCGTAGAGAAAAGCACCAGAGATAATTATAACACACAAAGTAAGAAAANCTGTTGAACAAGAGACTGTTACTGAACTGTCTGTTGAACAAGAGACTGTTACTGAACTGTCTGTTGAACAAGAGACTGTCACTGGCAACCATGGTTACGAGGAGGGGATACTATAATATAATGTTATTGGGTCTGTAACTTACCACCCTTCTCGTAGAGAAAAGCACCAGAGATAATTATAACACACAAAGTAAGAAAAACAAATGAAATGCATCATTCTAACACTGCCTAAAATGATGAATAAGATACTAATGAGATGGACCTTTATGAGCAATATAACAATGCTGATGTACAAACTATGACATAAATGAAGATAAGCGGGTAAGAGGAAAGCCGTCATTTCCATTAAGACATGAGCGAGCTGAGACAGATGTAGCCTATACACCGCCTATTTGTTCAGCACTTTTGAAATGGACAGCGACATAATTTAGAACATGGGCCATTCTTACAGTATCCTCCCTGTACACCAAGTCAAAACAGGAGGATAAATTAACAGGGGTACATAAGCAGACAATGAAAGTTCTTACAATGGGGGCAGGTAAGCAGGCTGTTACAATATTAAATTAAATTTTTCCAAAACAGGCTATATGTGCACCACCAAGTCAGAACAGTAGGCTAAGTTCTTAGGGGGGAAAGGGTACCAAATTCTTAGGGTGAGGCACATGGGCTACTAACATACACTTGAATGAAGTCATGCTGGATTGACAGCATGGCCAAAGCATTTAACCTTTCTGGYCCATGGAGTTGCGTATGAAGGTTTTTATCCTTTTAAGGTAGAAAAGTTTCTCTCTGACTCGGCAGTTGTCATCGGAGTGGTGATGATGATTTTGAGAAGAGAGACCGTCTCAGACAAGTCCTCCTGCAGGTTATTCTCATAGAGTGATTTCAATAAAGAAAGTGCTGTCTTTCCAGTGTGCAGCTCAGGATGCCGGTAGACAGTGAACAGCTCACTTTTCAGCTTCTCCTGGTTACCCACAAGCCATAGCTGGGTAGAACACTGGAGTTCTGCGGTCGGGAAGGAATCCTTCAGTAGCGTTTGGACACCACGTACATTACCACTCATCAGCGCTGACCAATCGTAGGTTTGTGCAACCAGCTTCTCCTTGACATTCAGTGGAGCTAGTACTTGTTTKATGGTGTTGGAGAGGTCAACACCAGTTTTGTYCTTCACCTCTACAAACACCTCTCACACACACTGTTGTCTGGTGTTGGAATCGGCTAAACTTTGAACATAGAGATATTAAATAAATGATAGAGACAAAGCCTTGAATAGAAAGAGTTTGTAAAAAGCCAGAAGGCTTTGGAATGTGTTTGATGGAGGAGAGCGATGTGTTGATATAGGGAAGACAGATGGATATCTGTGGGTCAGGAGGTGAGAGGTGAGGTCAGTTACCCTTAAGGGAGTAATCAGGGTTGCTATCTGGTTACCTTCTTTCCTGTGGAGCCATAAACTGTAAGGAAGAGGAGTGTCTGAAGTAGGATGTATATAAACTGTGATGTCTGAAATGTTTTGTCTGATTTCAGATGCACAGAACCTTTGGGTAGATTGGTTAAAGCTTCTCTAGTGTTTGTGAGTTATTTACTCTGAAAAATAAGAACCTAATAGTTGGCGATTTGTAATCAAAGAGTCCAGATCAGTGGAACAGGAGCCGGCACAGCAAATAAGGTAGGCAAGTTCCTACACCTGTTACCACTCATTTTGACATCTTGGGGAGATGAGAATCGTAGGCTGAATAATTATAGAATACAGCCTTTTGAAGCCTGAGTTTATTCAAAAGGCCCATTGTGTAACGACCGGTCGTAGTTTTATAGTAAATGGTAAGGCCCGGAAGGTAAACTCATACAGGCTRGTACCTGTAAGGTAAGTCGTAGGGGGTAACTCCCTAGCAGGTTGGTTCCTGCTAGTACTATAAAGTCAATAGTAAATYCCAGTGGATTAATACCTGTGATTACTATAAATATAGGGTGAGTCCCAGAAGGTAAACTCACACAGGCTGGAACCTGCGAAGGGTAAGTCCTAGGGGGTAAATACCAGTGGGGTTGGTTCCCTGCATAGCTATAACAGGGTGAGAGCCTAGTTGTATTGGCCATAAAAGTGTGAATGGAAGGTTAGTTGTGTGCCCTGTTGGGGGGGTGAACCATGGCAGATTATGTGGAAATAGGAAGACAARTGTGAATMATTTTGGTGAAGTGTTATCAATAATAGGGATATTGGAGGAGATACGGCACAAAGACATTAAGAAATCCGTATTCTCCAGTAATAGATTCGCAGACGTTTAGGTATTAAGTTAGATTCGCAGACGTTTAGGTATTAAGTGCCGTGTCCAATGAATTATTATCCAGGGAAGTGTGTAGTGCTATCTTAGAAAATAGTTAATAGATGGTGTGTATAATCGACGGGAGTAAACTTCTTGTGGATCAGTGGGACGCTAGTGTACCATCTCGACAACTTCCGGTGAAATTGCAGAGCGCGAAATTCAAATTACAGAAATATTAATATTTAACATTCATGAAAATACAAGTGTCATACATCAGTTAAAAGCTTAACTTCTTGTTAAGCACACCATGCGATTATCTGAGGACAGCGCTCAGCACACAAAAGCATTAGAAATAGCGATAGAAATAGCRATAWAATAAATCACTTACCTYTGAAGATCTTCTTCTGTTGGCACTCCAAAAGGTTGTTTTGTGCGATAAAGTCCTTCTTTATATCCTCAGATACTCAGTTTAGCTGSCGCRCTTCTTTCAATAATCCACCAGTTTCCCTCCTTCAAAATGCATACAAAATTAATCCCAAACGTTACCAATAAACTTTCCCAAACAACATTTATAATAAAACCTCAKGTACCCTAATACGTAAATAAACAATAACATTTAAGATGGAGAATCGTTATTGTCATTACCGGAGATAAACAACAAAGTACGCGCATTCACCAGTACGCGTAACAAACACTAGAGCCAAAATGGGAGCCACTACAAATTCTAGCAAATTTTTCCAAAAACAAGCCTGAAACTCTTTCTAAAGACTGATGACATCTAGTGGAAGCCATATGAACTGCAATCTGGGAGGTTTTCCCTTCATATTAAAAATGACAGCAATAGGAATCAATGGTGGGCTGAATTTTTTCTTTCTTTTCTGGATGGTTTGTCCTCGGGTTTTCGCCTGCCATATCAGTTCTGTTATACTCACAGACATAATTTTAACAGTTTTAGAAACTTTTCTATCAAAATCTACCAATTATATGCATATCCTAGCTTCTGGGCCTGAGTAACAGGCTGTTTACTTTGGGCGCGCTTGTCATCCAGATGTCAAAATACTGCCCCCTAGCCCAAAGAGGTTAAGAAATCTAAGATACCCTGTTTAGGGACTAATAACTATTGATATGGCGACAAACGGACCCGTTTCTCCCTGTAATATAGAGATAGCAGAATTTAAATCACGCCATGGAGGCACATGAGCATTCTACCAATTCACCTGGAATATGGGATTTTTTGTGTGCAAATTAGATCAAATTAGACAATATTTTCCTGCTGACGGTGAATTCAAAATCAAATAAAGAATTCAGGGAGGCAATTATGACTTGGCACAAGGACATAAAAACAGAATCAAAAGCTCAATATTCCAGCGYTTTAATGTCAGCATTCTATCAACAGAAAATGCGTAAACCCATAAAGTGTAACACCAGTACTTTACTACAGAAGGCCTGGGAACGGGAGTGTATTGGAAAAAATTGCGCTTCTGCTTTAATAACGTGTTTGAACCCTCTGATCAAAACGGTAATTGCGGGGGTAGTAGATTTAATTCAAGACGATGTTTTGAGAGTGGAATATGACTCCGCTCACCTTGCAGACGTGCGAGGGGTTAATAGGGCCATAGAGGAAATCGCTAACAATAGTTTCAATGGCCAGGATAAAACGAAGAAACGTAGCGATAAAACATCCAAACGTAAGGAGAGGGCTCCCTGTTTTAGGGACTATCGGGCACTGGAAGAATGAGTGTAAGGTGATACTGGAACCTAGTGCATTAGCAGGAAATGCAGCTATACAAGAGTTTGCATCTTTTTCAAAGGAGCAACAACTAATCGTTTTGAGGTTAGCAAGAATGGAACTTTCACCTAGCGGTGTATAGTTCCTGTTCGATCGATAAGAGGTACATAGAAATTACATTTTCTATGTGATGGAAGACGTATTAGATCAGGTTTTACCTAACTTTAATTGAAGTACCGATTGGATTTACAAATAGTCCCACGTGGTATCATTTAGCATTGAAACAAATCGTTAAAAGGGTGTCAAATGTAGGTTCTGTGTTGGTACAATACGTGGCTGATTTGTTATTAGCGTCAAAAGACAAAGAAACTCATATGCGAGACCGCACCACATTGGTAGAMAATTTGGCGGAACGGGGTCGCATCGTATGACAAAGCACAACTAGTAAAGCAAAAGGTAACATATTTGGGGTTTTACATTTCTAAAGGGCAAGATACACATTACCCGGGAACGGGTAGAAAACCCTGCGTTCTTTGGCACGGACAAACACTCCTCGCACGCTCAGGAAAACTTTAGGAGTTTTCAATTTTGTTAAATATTTTATTCCGTCATTCTCTGAAATTGCTGAGCCGCTTACAGAGTTGACGTAAGGGGGGGAAGGGTTCACATGAGGAGATAGAGTGTGAGGAAGTGAGTGTGAGGAAGTGAGTGTGAGGAAGTGAGTGTGAGGAAGTGAGTGTGAAGAAGTGAGTGTGAGGAAGTGAGTGTGAGGAAGTGTTTGTCAAGTTAAAGAAACAATTGTGTCAAGCGCCAGTATTGGGATTGCTAAACCTAAAATTACATTTTAAAAATTAGTTACATAAACATAGAAGGGAATAGAGTAACGGGGTAGGCTGTGTGGAATGAATTTGGAGTAATTCATGATTTCGGTACATTGTGGTCACCACGGGGCATGTTAGCAGCGACAGGAACACCAATAAAAATGGTCTGGAGGTAGATGTATTATTAGAATAATGTCAGTTAACCAGTAAATTAGCAGTGGTAAAATGTGAAGCTCTTACAAGTCGTACAGATAAAATTGCCATAGGTAATCGTAAAGCAGACGAAATGGCTAAGGCGGCTGCCTTGGTGAGAGAAAGTGTTATGGAACCACATATATATATTGCGGATTCCTTACGATGAGACATTGGCTAAATTGGCCACAGGAAAACGTATTCAGGGTTGAAAATTCTAGGCGAAATGCGAGGGAATGGATTCTAAAGGTTACACATTTAAATGATATGACAACACTCATTGCAAATGCAGAAGGCCTTAGGGTTTGTCTAAATCATTAGACAGTTTGTGGATTTATTTTTGAATACATTTACGTTTGATGTCGTCTTATTCTGGAATGGGATTCTAGAATGAACGAGAGGGTGGATGGGTCACACGGAAAACCTAAAATGAACTTACATTTTTTTTTTWATATATGGTATGATGGTTATGGAGAATCATGGGGAAAAGGAGACCAGTGAATCGTTAGACTCGGTGGAGAGATACTATCGCCGTGTTGTGGGATTTATTGGAAGGAGTCTTTTCAATTCAGTTAAAATGGGTTTGCAGGAAGATGAAATGTTTTGAAGAGGTATTTAAATGGTTTCCGAAGGACAGGGAAAGAAAGGGAGAGGAAACATTTTAATGGTGACGAAAGCCCTGAATATAAAAAATTCCTAATAAATGATCAACTTCATTAGGAATTAAATAGAAGGGGGGTTTCAGCATAAAAATCATGAGAAACACTGTTCTCTATCCAACTTGTACCATTACTTTAGGAGATTATTATTATTTCTGTAGGGAGTTATAAAGAGATGTAACTCTAAATTGTTTATTTTTGATTTAACATGTTTTTTTTTTAAATCATGTGTTTGAAAGGGGTAAATTACCAGTTCCCTGAGGTAATGGTCATTGTGGTACTTATACAGTGGTACTGTGTTCAGGCTGCATATAGAAAGGGAAATATATGTTAATAAGGGATGACAGTAACCTCAAATGGACTGTGAAATATGTATTGCTATCTTCATGATCTGGTAACTCTTCCTAGAGGTCGCCAGTAGAATAAGAGAGTATGGACTTATGTAGAAAATGTTTTTTTTAGCAGTAACATTATGTTATGCTTTTTGACATTTGTCTTGGAGATGGTATGAAGGAAAGGTTAATGTCATAATTCGTCATAGTCAATGTTTGTCTAATTTACTGAAACAGAAATGTAATGAACTTAACTTTTGTTATGACCTGTGTTTTNGTGAGGAAGTGAGTGTGAGGAAGTGAGTGTGAGGAAGTGAGTGTGAGGAAGTGAGTGTGAGGAAGTGAGTGTGAGGAAGTGAGTGTGAGGAAGTGTTTGTCGAGTTAAAGAAACAATTGTGTCAAGCGCCAGTATTGGAATTGCTAAACCTAAAATTACATTTTAAAAATGAGTTCCATAAACATAGAAGGGAATAGAGTAATAGAGTAATAGGGGTAGGCTGTGTGTGGTATGCATTTGGAGTAATTCATGATTTCGGTACATTGTGGTCACCACGGGGCATGTTAGCAGCGACAGGAACACCAATAAAAATGGTTTGGAGGTAGATGTATTATTAGAATAATGTCAGTTAACCAGTAAATTAGCAATGGTAACGTGAAGCTCATACAAGTCGTACAGATAAAATTGCCATAGGTAATCGTAAATCAGACGAAATGGCCAAAGCGGCTGCCTTGGTGAGAGAAAGTGTTATGGAACCACATATATATATTGCAGATTCCTTACGATGAAACATTGGCTAAATTGGCCACAGGAAAACGTATTTAGGGTTGAAGATTCTAGGCGAAATGCCAAGGGAATGGATTCTAAAGGTAACATTTAAATTATATGACAACACTCATTGCAAATGCAGAAGGCCTTAGGGTTTGTCTAAATCATTAGACAGTTTGTGGTTTTATTTTTGAATACATTTACGTTTGATGTCGTCTTATTCTGGAATGGGATTCTAGAATGGACGAGAGGGTGGAAGGGTCACGCGGAAGTAGCATTGGGGTACCAAACCTAAAATGAACTTACATTTTTTTTGATATATGGTATGATGGTTATGGAGAATCATGGGGAAAAGGAGACCAGTGAATCGTTAGACTCGGTGGAGAGATACTATCGCCGTGTTGTGGGATTTATTGGAAGGAGTTTTTTCAATTCAGTTAAAATGGGTTTGCAGGAGGATGAAATGTTTTGAAGAGGTATTTAAATGTTTTCCGAAGGACAGGGAAAGAAAGGGAGAGGAAACATTTTAATGGTGACGAAAGTCCTGAATATTAAAAATTCCTAATGAAGAATGATCAACTTCATTAGGAATTAAATAGAAGGGGGGTTTCAGCATAAAATTCATGAGAAACACCATTCTCTATCCAAATTGTACCATTACTTTAGGAGATTATTATTATTTCCGCAGGGAGTTATAAAGAGTTGTAATTCTAAATTGTTTATTTTTGATTTAACATGTTTTTTTTATTTTTATAATGTGTTTGAAAGGGGTAAATTACCAGTTCCCTGAGGTAATGGTCTTTGGGGTACTTATACAGTGGTACTGTGTTCAGGCTGCATATAGAAAGGGAAATATATGTTAATAAGGGATGACAGTAACCTCAAATGGACTGTGAAATA
>NC_036846.1:24725760-24745109 GCF_002910315.2 Salvelinus sp. IW2-2015
AAGGACTAGCTACAGATCCCTGTATACAGGAGGCCACATCGCCAGAAGGACTAGCTACAGATCCCTGTATACAGGAGGCCACATCGCCAGAAGGAAAGTTTGCTGTGATAATAGCATCACATCGCCTGCAGAGTGTGATTAAGAAACATGTGACTCACAGTTTTGTACGGTT
Organism: Salvelinus sp. IW2-2015; assembly: GCF_002910315.2. Classification (NCBI taxonomy): domain Eukaryota; kingdom Metazoa; phylum Chordata; class Actinopteri; order Salmoniformes; family Salmonidae; genus Salvelinus; species Salvelinus sp. IW2-2015. The sequence continues at coordinate 24,725,933 of NC_036846.1, forward strand.
GGATACTCTTCCAACACCACTAATCTCTCCCCCATTTCAGACAGATAGTAAACACTTGACATACCTCCCAGTAGATTGGGACCGAACCACGATAAATGGTACATGTCAGAAGGTGGCTGCTTATCAACCAACCGGTGGGGCCCAAAGTCTACACTGTAACAAAGGTGTTTACAAACGGGTGGGGGGGTAGATCAGCCTTGGGATGAGAGATATGTACCTAACTTGAGCACAGGGGTGTATTATCCACAGGTACCAACTGTAGCAGAATACAGGAGGTCAGTGGAGATGTTGGTGGCTAGAGACCAAGGGATAAACTGGGAAACAGRTAGGGGGTATCTGAAAGGTTCAGTCCTAGACTGATCAGTAAAACACGAAGACAATAGGAGAGCAGGAGACAAATTCCAGGCAATAGCTATTCTCACAGCAGTCGCTGTAGGGACAGTAACAGAAGCAGAAGAATGAGGGGTATTGTGAGACTATAGTCATGAGCCATGTTGGAAGTAGCAATGGTTACTTTTGTAGCATTGTTGGTATATCAGTAATGACGACTCATGTCACATGGATTGGTTACTGGTAACTGGGGGACCGATGGGGATGCTGTTATTCAAATATCACAAATGATGTTGTCAGGAAATAACCCATGAGTTGCAGTGTGCATATCCTCAGGTGGAACCAAGATATAACCAAGGGCCCGGGCTGAATTCTGGAGATTGAGTGTACATCAAGAGACACCAGGAGGGGGTGTTGGACCAGCATTGATTTGAGAGACAGGCAGGGTTGGCAGAATGTGCTAAAGCAGTGAATAAAGCAAACTTAAAAGAGGAGGCTTCTAATGTTAACCTGCATGAAACCAAGGCTTTTACGGTTACAGAAGTCAACAAATGAGGACACCTGGKGAGTAGGAGTGGAGCTAGGCACTGCAGGTCCTGGATTAACCTCTACATCACCAGAGGAACAGAGGAGAAGTTGGATAAGGGTACGGCTAAAGGCTATAAGAACTGGCCGTCTAGCACGTTCGGAACAGAGTAAAGGGAGCAGGTTTCTGGGCACGATAGCATAGAATCAAGGCATAATGTACAGACAAAGGTATGGTAGGAAGAGAGTACATTGGAGGTAAACCTAGGCATTGAGTAATGATGAGAGAGATATAGTCTCTAGAGACGTTTTAACCAGGTGATGTCATCGCATATGTGGGAGGTGGAACAACATGGTTGGTTAAGGTATATTGAGCAGGGCTAGAGGCTCTACAGTGAAATAAGACAGTAATCACTAAGACAGGACAGTAATGGACAAGGCATATTGATATGAGGGAGAGGCATGCGTAGCCAAGTGATCGTATGGGTCCAGTGAGTGGTTGGGCTGGCTGGAGACACGGCGATTCAGACAGTTAGCAGGCCGGGGCTAGCAAGCTAGCATAAGGGCCTTAGAGGGACGTCGCGATGGGGGAAAGTCTGTTTGTCTCCCCGTGCGGTGACGTCGATAGACCAGTCGTGGAATTAGTAGAGTTCCAAGTAGCAGAGGGGTCCAAGTCCAATTGGAAAAAAGTGGTATAGTGGTCCAAGAAACTGGCCGATGGATCAGCTAACAGTCAAATATGTTCTAGATAGCTAGCAGGCCGCGGTTAGCAGAAGGGGCCTTCAGGGGACGACGCGCCCTAGGGGCCTGTTGGGATCCTCGGACAGATTATGTCGGTATTCCAGTCTTGAAGGCTCGGCGGGGTTCCATGCCCCGTACCGACAGTAGAAGGGGTCCGGATNATACGCCCTGCTAACTATTTAAACTGAAAATGCATTGAGATACTGATTTGTCTTTACCAGGCCACTCATGACAGGAAAACAGGGACAAAGGGGGCCTGTAATGAGAAGAGTTATGGCCCGGCAATAAAAGGTTGTTTATAAATGTATGTTCTAACAGGGGTGATGGGTGCAGAGTTTATAAACTGGGCATTGAGGTCAGTCATTCTAAATTCGGTTTGAATAAGTGATAAAACGTTTTCGTTGTGATTGGGATACTGCGAGAGAGAATGGCTAAATCACGATGAGGGGCTGGGGCGCTGCTAACAGTTATGTGGCCGAAGAGAGTTTCAGAAACGTATCTCTAAGTGTCATCGTGAGGGGAGGTGGTTTGTTTGGGAGACTCGCTGGATGACAGCTTGGGACGAACATGAAAGTTTTGTTTTTGTATTACCCCGTATTAAGAGTTTATGTTACAACGCATCAATGAGTGGTGCAAAGTTATTACACATGTACTTTGTTTCTCTTTTATTTTCAAGTCAATATGTTTTTAGGTTTCGTGGAACATCAGGGTGTTCATTGTTCCAGATGAGGGAATGATGCATATTGACTAAATTGATTTGAGAACGTGTTAGTAGGTTTGTAAATGTAGAAAATGCATTTGGAGTATAGTGTGTTATGGGTTAGATGTAAAGATATAGGAGTATCATTCCCAGAGACTGAACATTGTTGCAGGAGATAGCTCATAGAAGAGAGCAGCTAACTGTACACAATATGGGGATTTAATTGAACGGGATTTAATTGAACGTTACACATACACAGATAATGGTGAAAGTAGAAGAAATAGTGTTGTCATTTCAGACATTATTGTCAACTTTCAGTAATGAGTTTGTCACAGAAGGCATAACACTTGAAAGAATAGCTACAGATCCCTGTATACAGGAGGCCACATCGCCAGAAGTACTAGCTACAGATCTCTGTATACAGGAGGCCACATCGCCAGAAGGACTAGCTACAGATCCCTGTATACAGGAGGCCACATCGCCAGAAGGACTAGCAACCGATCCCTGTATACAGGAGGCCACATCGCCAGAAGGGAAGTTTGCTGTGATAATAGCATCACATCTCCTGCAGAGTGTGATAAAGAAACATGTGACTCACAGTTTTGTACAGTTGGATACTCTTCCAACGCCACTAATCTCTCCCCCATTTCTGACAGATAGTAAACACTTGACATACCTCCCAGTAGATTGGGACCGAACCACGATAAATGGTACATGTCAGAAGGTGGCTGCTTATCAACCAACCGGTGGGGCCCAAAGTCTACACTGTAACAAAGGTGTTTACAAACGGGTGGGGGGGTAGATCAGAGATGTGTACCTAACTTGAGCACAGGGGTGTATTATCCACAGGTACCAACTGTAGCAGAATACAAGAGGTCAGTGGAGATGTTGGTGGCTAGAGACCAAGGGATAAACTGGGAAACAGGTAGGGGGTATCTGAAAGGTTCAGTCCTAGACTGATCAGTAAAACACGAAGACAACAGGAGAGCAGGAGACAAATTCCAGGCAACAGCTATTCTCACAGCAGTCGCTGTAGGGACAGTAACAGAAGGAGCAGTAGTAGAAGTGTAGGATGCTATATTAATAGCATGGAATTGGACTACTGCACAAAGGAGGGGTATTGTGAGACTATAGTCATGAGCCATGTTGGAAGTAGCAATGGTTACTTTTGTAGCATTGTTGGGATATCAGTAATGACGACTCATGTCACATGGATTGGTTACTGGTAACTGGGGGACCAATGGGAGGACAGGGGATGCTGTTATTCAATATCACAAATGATGTTGTCAGGAAATAACCCATGTGTTGCAGTGTGCATATCCTCAGGTGGAACCAAGATATAACCAAGGGCCCGGGCTGAATTCTGGAGACTGAGTGTACATCAAGAGACACCAGGCGGGGGTGTTGGAAGGAACAGCATTGATTTGAGAGACAGGCAGGGTTGGCAGAATGTGCTAAAGCAGTGAATAAAGCAAACTTAAAGAGGAGGCTTCTAAAGTTAACATGCATGAAACCAAGGCTTTTACGGTTACAGAAGTCAACAAATGAGAGCACCTGGGGAGTAGGAGTGGAGCTAGGCACTGCAGGACCTGGATTAACCTCTACATCACCAGAGGAACAGAGGAGGAGTAGGATAGGGGTACGGCTAAAGGCTATAAGAACTGGCCATCTAGCACGTTCGGAACAGAGAGTAAAGGGAGCAGGTTTCTGGGCACGATAGCATAGATTCAAAGCATAATGTACAGACAAAGGTATGGTAGGAAGAGAGTACGTTGGAGGTAAACCTAGGCATTGAGAAATTATGAGAGAGATATAGTCTCTAGAGATGTTTAAACCAGGTGATGTCATCGCATATGTGGGAGGTGGAACAACATGGTTGGTTAAGGCATATTGAGCAGGGCTAGAGGCTCTACAGTGAAATATGACAGTAATCACTAACCAGGACAGTAATGGACAAGGCATATAGATATTAGAGAGAGGCATGCGTAGCCAAGTGATCGTATGGGTCCAGTGAGTGGTTGGGCTGGCTGGGGACACGGCGATTCAGACAGTTAGCAGGCCGAGGCTAGCAAGCTAACAGTTAGCAGACCGGGGCTAGCAAGCTAGCATAAGGGCCTTAGAGGGACGTCGCGATGGGGGAAAGTCTGTTTTTGCCTCCCCGTGCAGTGACGTCGATAGACCAGTCGTGGAATTAGTATTGTTCCAAGTAGCAGAGGGGTCCAAGTCCAATTGGAACAATGGGTATAGTGGTCCAAGAAACTGGCCAATGGATCAGCTAACAGTCCAATATGCTCTAGATAGCTAGCAGGCCGCGGTTAGCAGATTGGGCCTTCAGGGGACGACGCGACTGAGGGGCCTGTTGGGATCCTCGGGCAGATTATGTCGGTATTCCAATCGTGAAGGCTCGGCGGGGTTCCATGCCCCGTACCGACAGTAGAAGGGGTCCGGATATTGTAGCCGAGGAGTGGGCTTCAGGAGTAGCCCAGGAGCCCTAGCCGGAAGATGGGTCTAGCATGGRCTAGCTCCAGGCTAGTTGGTGCTWGCKCCGGGACGGAAAYGTTAGCCAGGAGTAGTCAACCCGGKTTGCRGTTAGCTAGCTGCGATGRTCCAGATGAAAAGGTTCAGAGTTTGCGGTAGGAATCCGGGGATATGGAGAGAAAAATAGGTCCRGTATGCTTCTGGTTTGAAACGCGTTGTACGAACTGGCAAGAGCTTTCCGAGCTAAAGGTTAGCTGATGACCGCTAGCAGTGGTTAGCTGACTGATAGCTGGTAGCTAGTTAGCTAGCTAGCTTCAGTTGAGGGCTTCCAGTTCGGCGGTAAATAGAAATACTTTAGAAAAAAAACAGATCCACACCACATTGGGTGAGGCGGGTTGCAGGAGAGTATTTTGAAGTTGAGGTTTAGGAAAAATATTAAAAAGAATGCGAAGAAAAATATATATACATGGGACGAGACAAAGACGCCTGACTGCTACGCCATCTTGGATACAGTTAATGGGTTAATGCATCATATGATAGAGGATAGAGTCACTCGACACGTTCATATGCATGGCACAGTGGATACAAAATGTTGCACAGGTCAGATAGTCTAGTAGCATGGGGAAATATTGTCTAGAGAAGCTTTTTTCCCAGGGCAGATTAGAGTTATAAATTGACTGGCCGGGCTGTGGGACAGCGAATGTGATAAATCTAATGGAACTGTTAACAGGCATTATGTGTGGATTGTGGTGATAACTCCTTGCTATCAACCAATCAGCATCCGGGATCCAAACAACCCGTTTTATAATGTGACAAAGAGATTGGTAAATGATATAACAYCSCGTTATAACATCTGGTATGMAGACACTTATGTAGCATGTAATAGAATAGGACAKAAGTTGTCATGCAGACTGTGTAATAGCAGTTGTTATTAACAGTAGACATTAGCGCATATGACAACAGGATAAACAGTCATCTATAAACACCCATTATAAACTAGTTTCATAAGATTTTATGCCGTTACTCATTACTGTTGTTATATAGGTGTTATAAAAGGCTTTATTAACACATGACTAAGGACACCGAGCGTAAAGTGTTACCCCAACTTCTCCTGATCGAAAAGCATTGTAGAGAATTRAAATTAGAATGAGTGTATTTCCTGAATTGACTGGAATTCAAAATGGAATTGACAGCAACCGTAGCAACTACACAGAGTCATTTCACAGAACTTCAGAACACTGGCAGTTTGTCTACTTCACTTCTTCAGTCTACACTCTGATAACTCCAGATAACCCAGTGAATAAAACACATGCTGACAATACTGGTGTCAAACCATGCAAGTCTGAGTAGCATGAAATAACATCTACCTTCTCATTGAAACAGTTCTACAGCAACTTTCAACGCACAGTATGAAGTTGAAACCAACAACAGTCTGGAGTTCTTCAGGGGTGTGTGAGTCAGATAACTTATCTAGATAGAATCTGCTCTTACCATGACTAACAGACTTCCCAATCTCCTCCTCCTCTTCTTCATCTTTAATGTTGACATTCAGCTCCAGTGTTTGACTGCAGTCTTCCAGCTTCACTGATGCCATCTCTGGATCCTGCAGTGCAAACTGGGCTCCACTGTCACAATCAGGACCCAGTGACTGTAGGTTTGGACTCMGTGTGGAAGGAGAGAGGCAGGCTGGGTTTGTCCTCACTGTTGATGTTACCGGCCTCAGACTTAATCTGAGTCGGCCTGAAGTAATAAAGAGGAACGCACACAAAAGTTATTTTCTTGACAGTTCTGGCACTTTCTTTATTCTCTAAATATAAATTATATTTGTTCAATTATCTAATTTCAATAGATCAGGTAGCTAARCATTGACAACTCAACATTCATTCCCATTAGACACAAAGTGCACACTTTAAATTACACAACGTAAGTGCACTTAACCTATAGTAGATTTCCTACATTTACATAAATGCATCAATTACTCAAAAAAACATTTAGAACAAGGTTGCAGTTTCTTTTGATTTTATRTGGATATATTTTACTTCCCATTTGGACTAATCTTCCAAGAGTCCTTAAAACATTAAAAACACAATTTATAATGCGATCACATTTTCACATATAACACACTGTTACAAAGAGACATAACACACTGACATATTAACCAGATAAATACTCTTAACAGTCAAAGTTGGATTGATTCTTCCATAGTCCTGCATAACCTTCCAATGTATTATAATTAAATTATTTTAAAATACTGTTTGAATTTATATATTGAATGGTTTCTGGTTCGCTCAGATAAATTATTCAATTTCGTTATTGCTCTGAATCTAAATGTTATTTTGCCTATTTCTCGTTTCTGTCTGGATAACACAGATTGTGGACAATCTATTCCTGGTATTGACTGAATGTCTGTCTCTAACCAACTGAATACTGTTGTGAATAGAGTTTGTCCGTTTTAAACGGTGTGCATTGTGAAATAAAATAAACATGTTTTTTTCAATTATCTTGTTGTTTGATCAACAACCAAGAGCATGGTGCCTGACTACAACAGAAGAACCATATCTCTACCGTAAAACAATCCTTGTTGCTTTGTTCTGTCCAATCTGCAGCCTCTGAAATTTTACTTGCTGATGCACGTCCCCAGACAACAGAACAGTAGTTCACCTGACTCACAATTAATGCTTGGGTTGTTTGCTTAAGAATCTTTCCTGGTAAATATTTAGCTATCCTTCTGATCATGCTTGCAATTTAGGCAGCACTATGTACTATGCTCCTGAATAGCCATGTCTTCACTGTATTATTTCACCTCACAAAAATCTATTGTATTTCCCATTTGTCACAACATATTAACAATYRTAGATAAASATAGAAACACCTGAATGTCTGAATATTGTAACACATGTAAAAATAAAAAAGTGAACCCGCGCTGCCTGCAYTGAATTCAGTTGACGTAGACAGAWGGGGAGCCGCCATTTTACCATCCCGTGAATTTTACACAAAACCAATAACGAACTCAAAAATMGCAAATKAATAGATTTTTWAAATGAAATTAGCTTYACTAAATGATGTTCATTCACTCTGCCAAACCCAAAGTCTCTAGMTATGTGACATAAAATAGTTATRCTCACTCGGCTTGACACAAACAATACACGTAAAACCTTTACCAAACGTGACAATACCTTAAAGGATCTGTTACCCAGCACGTTATGACATGTTCTTTCGATATTACAAAGTTTAAACGAGCTATTTCATACCTGTAATAATAGACACAAAATATATCGTCTTTACCACACAGTTATGGCGCCTTCCCGGAACTTCCTGTTCGACCACTACACCAGAGGCAGTGTTGCCAACTCCTCAGTAAGGAAAGTAGCTATTGGCTGTCTTTTTAAAAATATAATATTATTTTTTTATTAACAACAAATCAATACAGGAAGTACATGAGGGAACACAAGTATATATGAATAATATACAATGGATAATTGGGCTAGGGGGTACAATATCACATTACACAAGGACCTTATTAAGGGACATACATACACTTATAATTCTAACAGCTTTTTTATTAGTAGAGTATTTAATTGTCTTAAAATACAGTTCAATTTCGTTTTTAAGGTAAGAAAATTTGTTTTTTATTTGTGAATATGAAATTTGGCCAAAAGAATAACGAAATTAATCACATAAAAATGTTTCAGCTTATTTCTATCATAGGTAAAGACTCCAAGCAGTACATCTCTCCACAATAGTGTAAGTTCTTCATAAATGTGTTCAATTATAAATCTACTGAGGTCTTGCCATAATTTTCTTACATGAATACAATGCCAAAAAAGATGCAACACTGTTTCTGTGTGGTCATTACAAAAGGAGCAATTTGAGTTGATGTTTTCCTTAAACTTCTTCATATAGTGGTTGGCAGGATAATATTTATGAATCATTTTAAAGGAAACTTCCTTAATTTTGTTAACAAGTAGGTATGTGTGTGGCAACATCCAAACTTTTTTCCAACAGATATTATCAATAAATCCATTCCAATAAGGCATGACATAAGGTATAGATACAACATCCTGCTGAAACAAGGTTCATATCGCTCTGTTGTTGAATGGACAAAAAGAGAAACAAATCTTTCCTACTGATGAGTCAACAGGGTCAATAGAAGGTCGGCTCTGAGGGTCAGGTCTTGACACGTTCCTGAATAATAAAGCAACACCTGAGGGAATGGCATCTAAAACAATTGCAAAATCTTTAGGTGTTACAGGGACCTTGTAAAGTGATAAAACATTCCTTATAACTGAGTAAAAGACCCTCTGCATTTACCAGTTGGCTCACCAATGGGATATTATTTCGGGAACTAATATCCCAAAAACAAATGAGTATTTTTATACAATATATCCCGATTATTCCATATATAATATCTGTGTGGAGAAACATTGTGCTTATAMATTAAGGACCATGACAAGAAAACCTGCCGATGAAAAGCAGAAAGTTTCACTGGAACTTTGTCAATATTATAATTGCAAAACAACATGAAGTTAAGGCCACCAAAAGTAGAGAAGACATGATGAGGAATAAAATTCCACACAGAAGTGGGTCTTCTTAGGAATTGTTTTATCCAATTGATCTTAAAAGTATTATTTAAGGTAGTAAAGTCCAGAAAATTCAGCCCACCATTCTCATAAGTGTTCATTACAACAGTTTTCCTAATGTAATGGGTAYKGTTYCYCCACAGAAAGTTGAAAAGCATCTGGTCTATCTCCTTGCGTATTTTACTGTCAAGATATAAAGATAGAGTGCCATATGTTTGTCTAGAGATACCTTCGCCTTGGTTATTAGGACTCTACCTTTTAAAGATAAGTCCCTCTGTAGACATTGATTTAGCTTCTTCTGGGGTTTTTTAATAAGAGGGTTACAATTTTGTAAGCCTCTAGACTTCTGATCCTTTGTAATGATTATGCCTAAATATGTAAGTTCTTCTTTTACTGGAATACCATAATATGAAGGTGTCACACAATCTTTGACAGCCATGAGTTCACATGGGGGGGGGCCCACGGCAGCACCCACTGCAGCACCCGCTGCTCGTTGAGAAGAGTAAGAACGATACGTGCTTTCACGTCAGTCTCCAAAAGTCTCCAATAACACCAGAAAAAGTTGCTAGATTTGTCGCTAGTCGCTTTTTTGAAAATTTTTCGCTAGAGGGGTCTGAATACTCGCTAAGTTGGCAACACTGAACAGAGCAAACGCGACATCACAGACAGAACAATGAAACAGAAATTTCATTGGATGTACAAATGTGAAGCATCCGGTTGGCGTTTCTACGCACTGTCAAATACGGTAGTGAGAGGAAGCCCACTGGCCAGCAGTGGGAGAAGATGGAACGAGATGGATTTTGGCCTACATTCTGCAAATTCTCTCATCGATTAAACATTTTATCTCAATTCAGTTTTCTGTTCCCCAAACTAAAATCTGTTATGAACAGAGTGGGCCAAGTTTAGTAGACTTTACCCTTTCAAACGATTTTTGAAATGTCGTTGTTTAGGAATCCAAATGCATATTGAGTTACTGCACACAAGCACTTCACCGATTAGGCGTTCTCTAAGGGAAATATTGAGAGGTTAGCTAGAACACGGCAATAGGATATCACTAGCACGTGCTTGGCTCTACCCACTATGACTCATTTGTTCCCATTGGAAACAACATGATGTGGTCTATCTTGGTTTACATAAACATCTTTGGAGATATTCTCTTCTTCTTTATGTGAATTTCAGTCAGACTAGACACTCTTGAGTATTGCTGCTTATCGCAGGTTGGAGTACGGATTGCACATTTAGGTCACATAACAAAACTGAATAAAGGAGAATGGGAAAATCTTAATTTCCACCATCTAATCCTGCACCAATACACTATCCCTAAAAACTCACCACCCCATCCCACTACTTTGGCCCTAAACGATCATACACCAGGCCATCTGCTTTGGAGGATGGAACCACTTCCCTCAACTAATTCTGCACTAAAATCTCTCACACCCAAATATGTATCTGCAACTACCACATCTATTTTATGTGATTTCCACTCCCATCAGTGCAGTGCAATTGATCACAATGACTATAAACGCAAGGAACCCGACCTTACTAAAACTCATCCTCAGCAAGACTACAAATTCCTGCAGGAAGCTCCCACAGGTAGTCTCTAGTCGACACTGTCAGCTACCGTACACCACCGCGATCAGTAAGACCTCCTGGATCCAATCCATGAACGTACATCCCCTTTCTCTGTTTTAGCTACTCACTGGCTACACATTAGCTAGCTAGTTAGCAGAGCAGTAGATCAAACATCATTGTTTTACTTAGCCTAGGTAATTGTTTGTACAATATGTCAACGTTGGTGTCTATTTCAGACCTTATGGCATTTTTCAAGGATAAGCATAAGAGAATTGGAAGAGGAGAAGTCCACTAGAAGTCTGGCCATGTGGAGATGTGCAGCTATAGTAAGCAACAATTCACCGGTTTGGTCAGGCCCAGCATGAGGGATAAAGATTATCCTGTGTCGGTGAGTGTAGCTATTAAATGAAATTTGAGCATCTTTGCATTGCAATATGTTCTATTCAGCTGTCAACATTCTACAAGGAAAGAGCCACATAACTATATAATCCTTAACCAGATTACCCCGGATACCGGACTTCGATGAGTGATAACTCAGTTCTAGAATGTTGCCATTGATGAGAATGAATCTAAATCTATTGACATTCAGAATTGATTTTGTTTAGACATCCAGACAGTTTTGTAGTTTAATGACCAGACACAAATCTTCAAAAGGCACTGTATTTATTTATTCAGAGTGGTACATGCATTCACACAGTCTTGATCTATAGGATCCTTCCCACTGTATGATTAATGTTAAGTGATAAAATCCCAAGTTATCAATTAAAAGGTCATGGAAAAACCACTTGTCCTGAAAATTACAGTTTATTAAATATTCTACAGCRGTAATGTCATCAATCAAATCAAACTTTATTTATATGGCACATTTCTTACAACGAATGCATTTCAAGGTGTTCCAAGTCATTCATTGAAAGGCATGTGTCACTTAACATCCTTCCTCTTGGCAGGTCTCTATAGGTGTAACGTTCTTCGTCGGGCAAAAGAGAAGAGGACCAAGATGCAGCGTGGTGAGTATTCATTTTAATGAGAATACTTAAACAACGAACAAAAACAATAAACCGACAAACGAACGGAAACGTAACAGTCCCATAAGGTAAACACAGGAACAGGAACAATCACCCACACCCACAATGACAAAACAGGCTACCTAAATATGGCTCCCAATCAGAGACAACGACTAACACCTGCCTCTGATTGAGAACCATATCAGGCCAAACACATAGAAACAGACAACCTAGACATACAACATAGAATGCCCACTCATATCACACCCTGACCAAACAAAACATAGAAACATACAACGCAAACTATGGTCAGGGCGTGACAATAGGTGACATGGGGATTCTCTCTACCACATGAGAATGTCTCCATGGAGCTCATCAGTGGAGCCATGCAGCCTATATTGGCGGTTCACAATATTGTCCGTACGGATGCCAGCCGTGCCCAAACAGGTGCAGTCAGTGGAGGACCTGTACCCGGCCGAAGACTACAACCCTCTGTCCCGAGAGCCCACAGAGGAGGATCATCAGAGGGTAAGGAACAGTCTCTAGGGCAGGTTCAGTGGAAGGAAATGTCTTCTTGAACCTGAGCCAGAACAACCGCTACCCTCCACGTCATCCCTGTCTATACCGGACGTTGTTAGAACAAGGGCACCTGGGGCATGCAGGCGTCCTGGCTGGCATGGTGCTGCCGGTGGAGCAGCAGGAGGCTAAACGGCAGGCAACAGTTGGACAGCGCACCAACAGGCACACCATGCGGAGGGAGGTTGACGGACAGCAATTATGGAGCAGTGGTTAGGACCAAGGGCGTTACTTCGTCACTGCTAAAAACAGTCCTCAGATCAGTCGTTGGATGGGGTGTTGTCTGATAACGAAGAGGAGGACATCAAGGCGTTCAAATGGCTACAGGGATGGATGTGCAGGAGTCAGGGTTTTTGGGTCACAGGGTCTGGATGCCTCACCAGATGGTCTGGTGGGCACCACAGCAGTGACTTTATAGTCAAAGGGACCTTACCATTGAAGAGGAAGGATTTCAACTTCACTGAAAATGTGAATGTTCTATCATAAACATTTAGTTTCCCTGGCTGATATGGTTGCTACTTAGAAATACTAGAACAGTACATTAATAGATTACATTTACTGCTATAAAATTGGTCTCCAATTTAAATCGCATAGTCACATAGACCCACCGTGCACCTTTGACAAATAAATCTCAGTGTGAAAAGGCTTTCCACGGTCTATTTTGTCAACGAACTCAATGTATTCCAAACACTGGTGGTATTAGATGATCCTAATAAGTGATGTAGCCTAGTAAACGATGCCCTCCTCTGGTATGTTCTATTGAACTAGAATAGGGAGCCACTCAAAGTGTTTTTGTACTATATTTGACACAATGATGAAATTATCATGGCCTCTAGCCCTTTAAGGCTGCATATCTGGACCCTATCAATAAACTACTGCAATAGCTTTGCTTCTCTGTGGATTGGCCCTCCTAGTTGAAATACATAAATAAACGGCTCTCATATCCTACCGAGGTGTACCAAACTCACTAGTGGCAGTAATAAACAAACCTTGACCCAGAAAATAATAAAAAAACTAATCAGCCTATATCGAATCTCCATTCCTCTCAAAAATGTTAGAAAAAAGCTGTTGCGGGCAGACACTCCCTGCTTCCTGAAGACAAACAATGTTATATGAATGCTTTCAGTCTGGTTTTAGACCCCATCATAGCACTGAGACTGTGCCTTGTGAAGGTGGTAAATTACACCCCTTTTAAATGGCGTCAAGACCGTTGGACTACTGCAATCTGTCCCTCGTGCTCCTAGACCTTAGTGCGCTTTTGATACCATTGAATTACCACAATTTCTTTCTGGAAACCCCAAATTGGCCTAATCACGGACAAGTTCTGGCCTGGGTTTAGATCTTATCTGGTCGAAAAATTCAGTTTGTCTCTGGTGAATGGTATTTGTCCTTGACCAAATCAACTGTAGTCATTTCGGTGTCTTAAGGTTCCGTTTAGGATCACTATTGTTTTCACTATATATTTTACCTCTTGGATGTTATTCGAAAACATTATGTTACTTTCAACTGCTGCTATGCGGATGACACATCAGTCGCTGTCATTCCCAATGAAACATGGTGCAGCCCAAACAATTGCCCCTCGCTGGAAGCTGTGTTTCAGACATAATGGGAGTGATGGCTGCAAATTCTAACTTTTCAACCTCATGACAAAACAGAGATGCTTGTTTCCTAGGTCCAAGAAACAAAGAGATCCTTCATTTGAATCTGGGAGGAGGGAAAGGAAAGGGGGGGAGCAGGGAGGATGGAGGTGGGGGGTGGAGGTGAGGGGAAAGAGAAGGGGAAGGAGAGGAGAGGAGGAAGGAGGGTGAGGCGCTGGGGGAGAAGGACTGAAGGCGGGTAGGAAGAAACAGGGAGGGGGAGGGTGGAAAGGACCGTGCTAGTGATGGGGCTGGGAAGGGCAAAAGAATGGGAAATCTGGAGAGCAGGAGGAAGCGAGCCGAGATTGAAGGAGCTGAATGAGGGGGATATTGTGGTAGGATAAGAGGGACGGGTAGGAAGGGTGGGGAGGAAAAGGAGGAAGGGTAGATCTCTGTGGATGAAGAGAGGCGGGGGAGCGGATGTGGATCGAGGAGAAGGGGTGAGAATGGGAAAGGGCAAGAAAGGGTGCTGGAGGGAGGGAAAGGTGGGGGACGGGGGAGGAGGTGAAGGGGGATGCTGGAGGAGGAAGTGGAGGAAGGAGGGGGAGGAAGCTGGGAGGAGGGGGGGGAGAGGTGGAGGGAGACCTGGGGTGGACTGGGGAGGGGTGCTGGGGGGGGGGATAAGAAAAGAGGGTGAGGAGGCGATGTGGACGGAGACGGAGGGAGGGATGAAGAGGAGGGGACAGAAGAAAGGATGATTGGGATAGGGAGAAGAGGAGGCGGGGGGGAGAGGATGGAGAAATCTGGGAGAAGCAACAAGTGAAAGGAGGAGAGTAGAGAGAGGGCGAACCGGTCGTAGGGCGGCCGGCGGGAGGGGAGGAGGAGGAAGGGGGTGAGGGGGGAGGGAGGAGGTGGTGGTGCAGGGGTGGGATGGCAGGGAACGGGGGGGAGGGAGTGGAAGGGAGGGGAGGGAGAAGTAGGCTGGGAGCATGAGGGCTTGAGAGAGGAGGGGCTGGGGGAGGAGGAGGGGTGAATACTGGGAAGGGTGGATGAAGAATTAATCTTTGATTGTTTGCGACAGTCGTTCTCAAATACAAAACTGGTGATAAGGACTTCGGCGTTACTTCTGGACCTTGATCTCCTTTTGACGAATCTATCAAGACTTGTTTTCCATGGACAGTGTTGATAAAACATGTTTACTGGAGAAACTGAGACGAAGTAGAGACTTTCTGGACAGGGGTGGAATGGTTTAATTAATGCAAATTTATTCAGAGGTAAAAGATATTTGAAATAGCTGTGCCCGACCTTTTCATCAAGCTCAAATGGAACTATCCGAAAGAAGCCCAGATAACAGAGTGCATATACATTTTATACAGTACAAAGAAAGTAGGTTGATCTGGAAGTTCTGGTCCCTTGGTTTGGTTCTGCATGAGTTGGGCGAGGTCTCCTTCAGGCCAGTATCACTGTCCCATTGGCTCTGAAGTAGAGTTTCTTTGTCTTCAGAAATGTTCAGCATAAAACAGGAGATTAGGTGTGTGCGTAGATGTTCCTATTTTGACATATTCTTGTGTGTCTCTGTAAAATGTTCAGACTGAAGAGGAGTGTTTTGTGTGTGCGAAGATGTTCCTGTCTTATCTGTGTTTATGAAACGGTTTACGTCAGCCCTCTGTCCTTGGGTAATGTGTGTGTCTCAGTTTCTCGTGATATGCTAGTCCAGGCACCACTTTTCTTAATCATCTTTATGAAATGGCCTGTGTCAGCCATCTGTCCTCTGGGTGTGTGCTGGGTCATCCGTATCTTCTATGAGTTTGTGAGAAACCCTGTTTGGAAAGAAGTTAGTTTTAACAATGTATTAGCAAATATGCTTGTGTTATAATAAATGATATTTATTACAACAGCTTTTTTCCATTTACGTAACATTGCAAAAATCAGACATTTTCTGTCCAAAAAATGATGCAAGAAATTTATTCCATGCTTTTGTTACTTCTAGGTTAGACTACTGCAATGCTCTCTACTTTTCGGCTACCTGGATTAAGCACTAAATAAACTTCAGTTAGTGCTAAAAACGGCTGCTAGAATCCGCTGAAGACCCAAACAATGTGATCATATATTACTCCAGTGCTAGCCTCTTCCTACACTAGCTTTCCTGTTAAGGCAACTTCTCACGGATCACCAACCTGCTGATCGGTGCACCCCGCAACTCACCCACTGATTAGCAACAGCTTAGCATTAGCGTCAAACAAGTAACTTTGTAGCATCTTAAATATCATTAAATCACAAGTCCAAGACACCAGATGAAAGTACAGGTCTTGTGAATTAAGCCACCATTTTCAGATTTTTAAAAATGTTTACAGGGAAGACAGAATATGTAAATCTTTAGCTAACCACGTTAGCGAAGGACACGATATTTACCAGGCAGATTCGGCTAAGGGCCCACGTCCAGTTCACACATCACAACAGATATGAATATAATCATGTAAATTGGGTCTTACTAGGCTGGGCGATCTTTCATCAGCAATGTGATCAAATGTCCCTTGTAGAGATGAGTCGTTGGTTCCGTTCAGAATTCTTTTTCTTGCCACTCCATTTAGCACAGGTACCGGTCGAGTGGCAACGAATTCTCAAACGTATAAATACAATCCGACAACGGTACAACTGCTATAAAAAGCCAAACTCCCGGAAAAATTCAAATAATCTGATTAACTATATTGAAAAAACATATACATTACGATGATATGGTCACATTGTATCAAACAAAATTCGACACGGAGATAGTTTGCATACATAACGCCAGCAAAACAGTACACCAACGCAGCTCAAATTCGAGCATTCAGAAAACCGGAAGTTGTTCGGTCACGCCAAAGAAATGGCGTCCTATTTTCACTTCAAGTCAGTCCAGCATAAACAAAGAATTTCTCCTCTGACGTTCCTCTTGACAACCAGAGGAAGGCGAATGAGGTGTGGTTTCTGCTCTCGTGTCATAGGGGGCACGACCAATGATATAGGAACAGAGCTTTGAAGCCAGCATATACACATCTTGATTTTATGTTTCTTTGGTCAGGAAAAGTGCTATGGAATGACTTCTGTATCACTCAGAGAAAAATTGAAATCGGTTTAGAAAACTAAGGGATTGTTTTCTTCTCCCAATGGTATGATTTATATGCAATATATAAGAGCAATAATTGAATAAGAGGCAGTTTAATTCTGTAGAGCAAATTATGCTAATGCGAAAAATTTACCCGGCCTGTATTCTCAAGAAGGTTTAAGGCAGGGCTGATTTCAAGGTTTTACTGCTAACCTACAAAGCATTACATTGGGCTTGCACCTACCTATCTTTACGATTTGGTCCTGCCGTAACATACCTAACCACGTACGCTACGGTCACAAGAACACAGGCCCTCTATTGTCCCTAAAATTTCTAAGCAAACAGCTCGCAGGCAGGTCTTTCTCCTCTATAGATCTCCATTTTTATGGAATGGTCTGCCTACCCATGTGAGAGACGCAGACTCGGTCTCAACATTTAAGTCTCTATTGAAGACTCATCTCTTCAGTAGGTCCTATGATTGAGTTGTAGTCTGGCCAGGAGTGTGAAGGTGAAAGGAAAGGCACTGGAGCAACGAACCGCCCTTGCTGTTCTGCCTGGCCGGTTCCCTCTCTCCACTGGGATTCTCTGCCTCTAACCCTATTACAGGGGCTGAAGTCACTGGCTTACTGGTGCTCTTCCATGCCGTCCCTAGGAGGGGTGCGTCACTTGAGTGGGTTGAGTACTGACGTGGTCTTCCTTCTGGGTTGGCGCCCCCCCTTGGGTTGTGCCGTGGCGGAGATCTTTGTGGATATACTCGCTTGTCTCAGGATGTAAGTTGGTGGTTGAAGTATCCCTCTAGTGGTGGTGGGGCCTGTGCTTTGGCAAAGTGGGTGGGGTTATATCCTTGCCTGTTTGGCCCTGTCCGGGGTATACATCAGATGGAGCCACAGTGTCTCCTGACCCCTCCTGTCTCAGCCTCCAGTATTTATGCTGTGTAGTTTTGTGTCAGGGGGCTAGGGTCAGTCTGTTATATCTGGAGTATTTCTCCTGTCTTTTCCGGTGTCCTGTGTGAATTTAAGTATGCTCTCTCTAATTCCTCTCTCTTCTCTTCTTTCTTTCTTCTTCTTTCTTTCTCTTCTTCTTTCTCTTCTTCTCTCTTTCTTCTCGGAGGACCTGAGCCCTAGGACCATGCCTCAGGACTACCCATGCATGTACTCCTTGTTGTCCCCAGTCCACCTGGCCGTGCTGCTGCTCCAGTTTCAATTCTTCTGCCTGCGGCTATAGAACCTGACCTGTTCACTGTGATTACTATTATTTGACCATGCTGGTCATTTATGAACATTTGAACATCTTGGCCATGTTCTGTTATAATCTCCACCCGGCACAGCCAGAAGAGGACTGGCCACCCCTCATAGCCTGGTTCCTCTCTAGGTTTTCTCCTAGGTTTTGGCCTTTCTAGGGAGTTTTTCCTAGCCACCGTGCTTCTACACCTGCATTGCTTGCTGTTCGGATTTTAGGCTGGGTTTCTGTACAGCACTTTGATATATCAGCTGATGTAAGAAGGGCTAATATAATAAATTTGATTTGATCGCAACAGGCCGGAAGTCAAACTCACGGAAATGGAGATGGGAGGGGTACATGTGGTACTTTCAACGCAGAAAAGTAACGTTACTCACAGGTGTTCAAAACGGGTAGTGGCCATTCATGCGTCTGAAAGTACAATATTCAAACGTTAACACTGTAAATGACACTGAACAGGTGTAACGACCGTGAAATGCCCATAACAGCGTAAAATCAAGGCGATTTGAACTCTTGCCTCCATAGTCAAATAAGACTGGCATTATTTCAAGAGCGCTCCGTAAGCCACGCCCAGTGGGTAGAGCTAGGCACGTTTGGACTGGGACA
This sequence comes from Salvelinus sp. IW2-2015, assembly GCF_002910315.2. Classification (NCBI taxonomy): domain Eukaryota; kingdom Metazoa; phylum Chordata; class Actinopteri; order Salmoniformes; family Salmonidae; genus Salvelinus; species Salvelinus sp. IW2-2015. The sequence continues at coordinate 24,744,946 of NC_036846.1, forward strand.
CGTTTTAATATAATAAAGCCTCTCATTCTACAATGGGTCAGCCTTGGTTCTGTGTGCATAGTTATGCTAATACATTTGAGACCAGTGCATTGAAGTTAATTTTGTCTTTTACCTAATCAGTGAAATATCTTTGAGTAGTAAGCAGGGAAACGAGTCCCCAAGAG
>NC_036846.1:24745134-24756530 GCF_002910315.2 Salvelinus sp. IW2-2015
CCAATATAGGCTGCATGGCTCCACTGATGAGCTCCACGGAGGCATTCTCATGTGGTAGAGAGAATCCCCTGGTCACCTATAGAGACCTCAACAGGAAGGATGTTAAGTGCCACATGCCTTTCAATGAATGACTTTTGGCGGTTCACAATATTGTCCGTACGGATGCCAGCCGTGCCCAACCAGGTGCAGTCAGTGGAGGACCTGTACCCGGCCGAAGACYACAACCCTCTGTCCCGAGAGCCCACAGAGGAGGATCATCAGAGGGTAAGGAACAGTCTCTGGGGCAGGTTCAGTGGAAGGAAATGTCTTCTTGAACCTGAGCCAGAACAACCGCTACCCTCCACGTCATCCCTGTCTGTACCGGGCGTTGTTAGAACAAGGGCACCTGGGGCATGCAGGCGTCCTGGCTGGCATGGTGATGTCGGTGGAGCAGCAGGAGGCTAAACGGCAGGCAACAGTTGGACAGCGCAACAACAGACACACCATGAGGAGAGAGGTTGACGGCCAGCAATTATGGGGCAGTGGTTAGGACCAAAGGTGTTACTCCGTCACTGCTAAAAACAGTCCTCAGATCAGTCGTTGGATGGGGTGTTGTCTGATAACGAAGAGGAGGACATAAAAGGCGTTCAAATGGCTACAGGGATGGATGTGCAGGAGTCAGGGTTTTTGGGTCACAGGGTCTGGATGCCTCACCAGATGGTCTGGTGGGCACCACCGCAGTGACTTTATGGTGCAAGGGACCTTACCATTGAAGAGGAAGGATTTCAACTTCACTGAAAATGTGAATGTTCTATCATAAAGTGAGAACAATTAGTTTCCCTGGCTGATATGGTTGCTACTTAGAAATACTAGAACAGTACATTAATAGATTACATTCACTGCTATAAAATTGGTTTCCACGGTCTGTTTGGTCAACGAACTCAATGTATTCCAAACACTGGTGGTATTAGATGATCCTAATAAGTGATGTAGCCTAGTAAACGATGCCCTCCTCTGGTATGTTCTATTGAACTGTCTGGGAATCGTTGTTTCCCTGCTTACTACTCAAAGATATTTCACTGATTAGGTAAAAGACAAAATTAACTTCAATGCACTGGTCTCAAATGTATTAGTATAACTATGCTACACAGAACCAAGGCTGACCCATTGTAGAATGAGAGGCTTTATTATATTAAAACGTGTCCCAGTCCAACGTGCCTAGTCTGCCCACTGGGGCGTGGCTTACGGAGCGCTCTCTGAAATAAATGACTATGGAAGGCCAAGAGTTTCAAATCGCCCCTCCCATCTCCATTTCCGTGATTTGACTTCCGGCCTGTGCGATCAAATCAAATGTATTTATTAGCCCTTCTTACATCAGCTGATATATCAAAGTGCTGTACAGAAACCCAGCCTAAAATCCGAAACAGCAACATGCAGGTGTAGAAGCACGGTGGCTAGGAAAAACTCCCTAGAAAGGCCAAAACCTAGGAAGAAACCTAGAGAGGAACCAGGCTATGAGGGGTGGCCAGTCCTCTCTGGCTGTGCCGGGTGGAGATTATAACAGAACATGGCCAAGATGTTCAAATGTTTCATAAATGACCAGCATGGTCAAATAATAGTAATCACAGTGAACAGGTCAGGGTTCCATAGCCGCAGGCAGAAGAATTGAAACTGGAGCAGCAGCGGCCAGGTGGACTGGGGAACAACAAGAGTCATCATGCCAGGTAGTCCTGAGCATTGTCCTAGGGCTCAGGTCCTCCGAGAGAGAGAAAGAAAGAGAGAAGGAGAGAATTAGAGAGAGCATACTTAAATTCACACAGGACACCGGATAAGACAGGAGAAATACTCCAGATATAACAGACTGACCCTAGCCCCCGACACATTAACTACTGCAGCATAAATACTGGAGGCTGAGACAGGAGGGGTCAGGAGACACTGTGGCTCCATCGATGATACCCGGACAGGACAAACAGGCAGGATATAACCCACCCACTTTGCCAAAGACAGCCACCACTAGAGGGATAACTTCAACCACCAACTTACCATCCTGAGACAAGGCAAGTATAGCCCACAAAATCTCGCCACGGCACAACCCAAGGGGGGCGCCAACCCAGACAGGAGACCACGGTAGCGAGTGACTCAACCCACTCAAGTGACGCACCCCCCTAGGGACGCATGAAAGAGCACAGTAAGCCAGTGACTTAGCCCCTGTAATAGGGTTAGAGGCAGAGAATCCCAGTGGAGAGAGGGAACCGGCCAGCAGAGACAGCAAGGGCGGTTCGTTGGCTCCAGTGCCTTTCCTTTTCACCTTCACACTCCTGGGCCAGACTAAACTCAATCATAGACCTACTGAAGAGATGAGTCTTCATAGAGACTGAAATGTTTGAGACCGAGTCTGCGTCTCTCACATGGGTAGGCAGACCATTCCATTAAAAATGGAGCTGATTATTTGTTGCGATTCAAACGTAATAAAATGGTGTCCGATAGTCCAGGATTATGAGAAAAATTAAGATCCACAACATTTATTCCATGGGACAAAACTAGGTCCAGAGTATGACTGTGGCAGTGGGTAGGTCTGAGACATGTTGGACAAAAACACTGAGTTGATGATGGCTCCAAAAGCCTTTTGGAGTGGGTCTGTGGACTTTTCCATGTGAATATTAAAGTCACCAAAAATTAGAATATTATCTGCTATGACTACAAGTCGGATAGGAATTCAGGAACTCAGTGAGGAACGTTGTGTATGCCCAGGAGGCCTGTAAACAGTAGCTATAAAAAAGGATTGGTAGGCTGCAAGGATTTCATGACTAGAAGCTCAAAAGATGAAAACGTCAGGTTTTTTGTAAATTGAAATTTGCTATCGTAATGTTAGCAACATCTCCGCCTTTGCGGATGAGCGGGGATATGGTCACTAGTGTAAACCAGGAGGTGAGGCCTCATTTAACACAGTTTCAGTCAGACCAATCACATCAAGATTATGATCAGTGATTAGTTCATTGACTATAACTGCCTTGGAAGTGAGGGATCTAACATTAAAGTAGCCCTATTTTGAGATGTGAGGTATCACGATCTCTTTCAATAATGGCAGGAAAATGGAGGAGGTCTTCATTCTAGTGAGATTGCTAAGGCGAACACCGCCATGTTTAGTTTACCCAACCTAGGTCGAGGCACAGACAAGGTCTCAATGGGGATAGCTGAGCTGACTACACTGACTGTGCTAGTGGCAGACTCACTAAACTGGCAGCCTGCTGCCTGGTCTGACCCTATTTCATTGTGACGCTGGGGAGTTAGAGCCCTGTCTATGTTCGTAGTAAGATGAGAGCACCCCTCAGCTAGGATGGAGTCCGTCAATCCTCAACAGGCCAGGCTTGGTCCTTTTGTGGGTGAGTCCCAGAAAAAGGCCAATTATCTACAAATTCTATCTTTTGGGAGGGGCAGAAAACAGTTTTTAACCAGCGATTGAGTTGTGAGACTGCTGTAGAGCTCATCACTCCCCCTAACTGGGAGGGGGCCAGAGACATTACTCGATGCCGACACATCTTTCTTAGCGTGGATTTTACACGCTGAAGCTATGTTGCGCTTGGTGACCCCTGACTGTTTCCTCCTAAAATCGTTGGTGCCGACGTGGATAACAATATCCCTATACTCTCTACACTCGCCAGTTTTAGCTTTAGCCAGCACCATCTTCAGATTAGCATTAACGTCTGTAGCCCTGCCCCCTGGTAAACAGTGTACGATCGCTGGATGATTCGTTTTAAGTCTAATACTGCGGGTAATGGAGTCGCCAATGACTAGGGTTTTCAATTTGTCAGAGCTAATGGTGGGAGGCTTCGGCGTCTCAGACCCCGTAACGGGAGGAGTAGAGACCAGATAAGGCTCGGCCTCTGACTCCAACTCGCTGCTTAATGGGGAGAACCGGTTGAAAGTTTCTGTCGGTTGAATGAGCGACACCGGTTGAGCATTCCTACAGCATTTCCCTCCAGAAGCTATGAGAAAGTTGTCCGGCTGCGGGGACCGTGCGAGGGGATTTATACTACTATCTGTAATTACTGGTGGCATAGTGTGAAGGATGGTTTTGTTCTCTTTTTAACAAAAATATATGCCTTATAGAAATAGGACATGTTAATCACAAAACATAGCGTGAATGCTGAATAACAAGAAAACAGGAACTGAGCAGTGTAGCCACCGACGAATCAGCTCAAGCTTCACAACAAACACCGGATATCTGGATCCTGTGTGCTGTGAGGCTGGGACCAGCCTGGGCACCACCGATAGGCTAGCAAGTTGAAACCACGCTAAGCCTCTACTGTGACAGGCCAACTCTAAAGTTGGAACTACATCTGTCACAGTATAAAAGAAGATGTCTGTACTATTTCAGTCAGTTCTCTGCTTTACCCTGCGTGGTGATACAGTGAACCCGTATATACGAAAATTGCATTTACCATTCTGAGCTTATGTTAAATAAAAATACTTAAAGTATATTCGGTGACTCTGAATCACATTTTATCCTGATACCAGATTCGATTGACGCAACCTTTTACAATAGACGCTGTTTCATCCTTTCCTACACTGAGATGAATCGCTTACTCAGGGAGGGAGGAGATGTTTCTAAATATGGATCAAATTGTTAAAATTTGTAAATTAACGTTAGCTTTACAGAATGTAAACGCTACAGCAAGGCGTTGGTGAGAAATTAAGAAATTAAAACGACTTCCACATAGCTATGTAGTTGTAATGCTGACGCTGACTAGCTAGCTTATTTTCATTGAAATAGCATGGCTAGTTAGCTAGCTAGCAATAGTCTTCTGTCTAACGTTGTGGAACAGAACAATAGTTCTTTGTACTTGTCATTTGGTTGAGACTAATATTAGTTAGTTAATAATTGTTTACTTTGTATTTGTTGTGTAATTGGTTGGCTTTGCTAGTTAGCAAGCGGAGATGTATTTGCTCAAGTTGGCTAACTTAGCTATTAGCTAATGTTTTAGRAGAACAGGCTAGCTCCCTGCAGAATCTAAACAATAGAGAATGGGGAATAAGATCTGTCTGTTGCAGTGCCCAGACGAGGTGAGACCAAACTGCTACAGAGATAAAAAAGTAAGATCTCTATCTTTAGTTATATTTCAAGGTTGAACCAATGCAATAGGTATTTTATTGGCTTGCTAAATGAGCTACACGTATGGCCCAGGAGGCCTGTAAACAGTAGCTATAAAAAGTGATTGAGTAGGCTGCATAGATTTCATGACTAGAAGCTCAAAAGACGAAAACGTCATTTTTTGGGGGGAAATTGAAATTTGCTATCGTAAATGTTAGCAACACCTCCGCCTTTGCGGGATGCGTGGGGGATATGGTCACTAGTGTAACCAGGAGGTGAGGCCTCATTTAACACAGTAAATTCATCAGGCTTAAACCATGTTTCAGTCAGGCCAATCACATCAAGATTATGATCAGTGGTTAGTTCATTGACTATAACTTCCTTGGAAGTGAGGGATCTAACATTAAAGTAGCCCTATTTTGAGATGTGAGGTATCACGATCTATTTCAATAATGGCAGGAATGGAGGAGGTCTTTATTCTAGTGAGATTGCTAAAGCGAACCCCGCCATGTTTAGTTTTGCCCAACCTAGGTCGAGGCACAGACACGGTCTCAATGGGGATAGCTGAGCTGACTACACTGACTATGCTAGTGGCAGACTCCACTAAGCTGGCAGCCTGGCTAACAGCCTGCTGCCTGGCCTGCAACCTATATCATTGTGAAGCTAGGGAGTTAGAGCCCTGTCTATGTTCGTAGATAAGATGAGAGCACCCCTCCAGCTAGGATGGAGTCCGTCAATCCTCAACAGGCCAGGCTTGGTCCTGTTTGTGGGTGAGTCCCAGAAAAAGGTCCAATTATCTACAAATTCTATATTTTGGGAGGGCAGAAAACAGTTTTTAACCAGCGATTGAGTTGTGAGACTGCTCTAGAGCTCATCACTCCCCCTAACTGGGAGGGGGCCAGAGACAATTACTCGATRCCGACACATCTTTCTAGCTGATTTACACGCTGAAGCTATGTTGCGCTTGGTGACCTCTGACTGTTTCATCMTAACATCGTTGGTGCCGACGTGGATAACAATATCCCTATACTCTCTACACTCGCCAGTTTTAGCTTTAGCCAGCACCATCTTCAGATTAGCCTTAACGTCTATAGCCATGCCCCCCTGCTAAACAGTGTATGATCGATGGATGATTCGTTTTAAGTCTAATACTGCGGGTAATGGAGTCGCCAATGACTAGGGTTTTCAATTTGCCGGAGCTAATGGTGGGTGGCTTCGACATCTCAGACCCCGTAACGGGAGGAGTAGAGACCAGAGAAGGCTCGGCCTCGGCCTCTGACTCCGACTCGCTGCTTAATGAGAACCGGTTGAAAGTTTCTGTCGGTTGAATGAGCGACACCGGTTGAGCATTCCTACAGCATTTCCCTCCAGAAGYCATGAGAAAGTTGTCCGGCTGCGGGGACCGTGCGAGGGGATTTATACTACTATMTGTRCTTRCTGKTGGCACAGACGCTGTTTCATCCTTTCCTACACTGAGATGAATCGCTTACTCGGGGAGGGAGGAGATGTTTCTAAATATGGATCAAATTGTTAAAATTWGTGAATTAACGTTAGCTTTACAGAATGTAAACGCTACAGCAAGGCGTTGGTGAGAAAAATGGAGKWAGAAATTAAAACGACTTTTCCACATAGCYATGTARTTGTAATGCTGACGCTGGCTAGCTAGCTTATTTTCATTGAAATAGCATGGCTAGTTAGCTAGCTAGCAATAGTCTTCTGTCTAACCTGTAACTAATGGTTGTTACGTTGTGGAACAGAACAATAGTTCTTCATACAAATAATGTTTTGCAGTATAAAGGACATGTTTTCATATTTAAATAGAATAACATTTTATTTTGTCAATGTATAATTGTAATGTGTTTTCTATGGTGCCAAAGTCCAGGGAATTATTATACCCAATTCAAGTATGACCACTTACTATTGGGGAATGGAACCAGAGAGAAGCTTGCATTACCTTTCCATGCCCATTGTTCAGAGTGGAGGAGCTGTGAACTCACCTGTGATGGCCCACGTCTACCACAACCTTTCCTATTGTGTTAGTCAGCACCAAGCATTTTAGGAAGCCATTGTTCAAAATATGTTATACACACAGTAAACAATGGAGGGGTTGTGGCCTCCACAGGGGAGGACCAGGAGGTTGATCTCAGACTTCTATTTAGAACTGGGATTCCTACCAGAGTTTACAGGTTGACAGTGAGGACAAACCCAGCCTACTCTCTCATCCAAACCTCAGTCACTGGGTCCTTATTTGTGACTTGAGTCCAGCACCTCTACTTCCTGTGGCTATGGTAATGATTATAACGTTCCTCATGAGCATAGCAGGTATCCATGGTACTGTTTATGCTATGTCATCAAGCTAACAGGTATTTCATATTAATAACACCCTAATATTCAGTTGCACTTTTTTGCCCTCAGAGCAGCCTCAATTTGTGGGACATGGACTTTACAAGGTGTCGAAAGTGTTCCACAGGGATGCTGGCCCATGTTGACTCCTATGCTTCCTAGTATTGTCAAGTTGGCTGGATGTGCCTGGCACCTACTACCATACCCGTGCAAAGGCACTTTAATCTTTTGTTTTGCCCAAAGTTACTCTCAACTGCAGCGGGCTGATTGGCTGAATACCCGGGTCGCGAGATGGTTAGTTGTCAGCAAAGTGGCTTGAACAGAACTATGATGATGTTTTTCGAACCACAGGCGTGAAGAACTAAGCTGTCAGATATTGAAGGCCAAGAGTTCCAAATCGTTTTAACCCGGAACACGTCTTAACACTTGAAATTATCAATTTTTCACTTGCTTGTTTCAAAGTGTCAAATGTCATTTTTTTTGTACATGTGATTTATTTTTTGACCTGTGCAGTGTCTGTTTACAGGCGATTTGAACACTTATGGGCATTTTTTACATGCGTTCATTACACCTTTCAGCCTGTTGAACAGGTGTAATGGCGTTTTTTGTAGTTGTTTTTCGTTATTAATTGCCGAAGCTACCAATAAAGTTAACGTCACATTTTATCATTTTTTATATTTTAAGCATTTATGTATTGCACAAAGGTTTTTTTTTTTATTTCAAATAGCTAGCCGTAATTTGTCCTTGGTATTAAGCTAAGCTTCTACTTTTCAAAAACCCATTTGTTTGATTGAATAAATTAAAGCCAATAGTAGTCACTATACTTCCAAACCACAAAGGCTGAATTCAAATGTTTTATTAACTGTTACCGATGCAGCGGAGAAAGGACCAGGGTGCAACAACATTTAGATAAATAAGCTTCTTGTGCGTATGGAACATATCTGGGATCTTTTATTTCAGCTCATGAAACATGAGAACAACACTTTACATGTTGCATTTGTATTTTTTGTTGCAGTGGTATACTTATAACCTGAACGTTGTCCAGTTCTGAATTCTCATTAATTCCATATTGCCCACTTCCTCACCAGACAGTGCAACAAACTATTAGAAACGGGTGCTAATTTCATTCATCAACATTTTAAAAAAGGGCAGAAGACATTTCCCCGATCATAGTCTAGCTCAAAACTAATGAGACTTTCAGTATGTAAAAAGTAACAGTACAAAACATTATTTTTAGCAAACATAATAAGTTGACTGAAATAGATATTTAATAAACATTTCAAAACAATACATTATACTATAGACCTGCCTAAATTACATCCAGCAGAAAAAAAACAGAATAAACTAAAATAATTCTGTATCATTTGAATGTAACATATGTTCCTGACGCAAACATTGTATGACTTGGTGAAGTTGGTAGAAAGAAGCAGTCCTGTTTTCCTCCCTCCTCCATATCGTGGCGCTCGTTCAACATAGCATTTGGAGATTTCCTGTGAACATCATCATAAATGTCATTCTGAACAGCAACATCTTCCGAACAGGAATTTAGACCGTTGACAATTCAACAGAATTCAGTCCTTGTTCATGTTTGATGATCGGTAACAACATGAGACAGAATAGCAAGCCATGGTGTATGAGTCAATATTACTTGATTATTACGTCGGTAACCAGTTTTTAATAGCAATAAGGCTCCTCTGGGTTTTGTTGGTATACTGGCAATTATACCACGGCTATGGCCTGTATACCAGGCACTCTGTGTGCAAATCATGCAGAAGCACAGCCCCAATCTGTGGTATATGTTGGCCAATATAACCACGGCTATGGCTGTATCCAGGAACTCCGTTGCATCATGCAAAGACAGCCCCAAGTCCGTGGCATATTGTCGATATACACAAACCCGAGGTGCCTTATTAAGATTAATATAACACAGATCAGCGCATTGTCACGGTTTCAAATAATGTTACTGATACTAACTAGCTTGCTCTCTCCTGCTTTTCGTGACATGTTTATCTGATATAGCTAGTTTGTTATTGTTCTTCCTTGCTCGTCCAAAGCAGGCTTTTTTCTCCTCCTCGTTAGTCTTCAGATGCTAGTCTTCAGATGCTAGTCTTCAGATGCTGTCTTCAGATGCTAGTCTGTTCAGATGCTAGTCTTCAGATGCTAGTCTTCAGATGCTAGTTTCAGATGCTAGTCTTTAGATGCTAGTCTTCAGATGCATAGACTAAATATGATTCATGTTGTGGCTGTAAACATGGACAATTGCATTAGAAACAACACTAGAAGTACACTCTTAGAAAAAAGGGTTCCAAAAGGGTTCTTCAGCTGTCCCCATAGTAAACTATTTGGTTCCAGGTAGAACCCGTTTGGGATCCATGTAGAACCCCCTTTCCCACAGAGGTTCTACCTGGAACCCAAAAGGTTCTCAGCTGTCCCCATAGTTAACTATTTGGTCCAGGTAGACCATTTGGATCCATGTAGAACCCTTTCCACAGAGGTCTACCTGGAACGCCAAGAGTGTTCTTCAAAAGTTATCCTATGGGCGACCAGCTGAATAACTTAATGTTCTAGATAGCACCTTTTCTAAGAGTGTAGCTTATCAGATAGACATTATCAGGAAAAGAAGCTCATTTAGCAAGCCAATAAAACCTATTGCATGTGGTTCAACCTTGAAATATAACTAAAGATAGAGATCTTACTTTTTTATCTCTGTAGCAGTTTGGTCTCACCTCTCTGGGCACTGCAACAGACAGATCTTATTCCCCATTCTCTATTGTTTAGATTCTGCAGGGAGCTAGCCTGTTCTTCTAAAACATTAGCTAATAGCTAAGTTAGCCAACTTGAGCAAATACATCTCCGCTTGCTAACTAGCAAAGCCAAACCAACTTACACAACAAATACCAAAGTAAGCAATTATTTCTAAACTAATAGTCTCAAACCAAATGACAAGTACAAAGAACTATTGTTCTGTTCCACAACGTAACAACCATTAGTTACAAGGTTAGACAGAAGACTATTGCTAGCTAGCTTAACTAGCCATGCTATTTCAATGAAAATAAGCTAGCTAGCCAGCGTCAGCATTATACAACTACATAGCTATGTGGAAAAGTCGTTTTAATTTCTAACTCCGATTTTTCTCACCAACGCCTTGCTGTAGCGTTTACATTCTGTTAAAGCTAACGTTAATTCACTAATTTTAACAATTTGATCCATATTTAGAAACCATCTCCTCCCTCCCCGAGTAAGCGATTCATCTCAGTGTAGGAAAGGATGAAACAGCGTCTGTGCCACAGCAAGCACAATAGTAGTATAAATCCTCGCACAGGTCCCCGCAGCCGGACACTTTCTCATGGCTTCTGGAGGGAAATGCTGTAGGAATGCTCAACCGGTGTCGCTCATTCACCGACAGAAACTTTCAACCGGTCTCATTAAGCAGCGAGTCGGAGTCAGAGGCGAGCCCTTCTCTGGTCTCTACTCCTCCGTTACGGATCTGAGACGCCGAAGCCACCCACCATTAGCTCCGCAAATTGAAAACCCTAGTCATTGGCGACTCCATTACCCGCAGTATTAGACTTAAAACGAATCATCCATCGATCATAACACTGTTTAGCAGGGGGGCATGGCTATAGACGTTAAGGCTAATCTGAAGATGGTGCTGGCTAAAGCTAAAACTGGCGAGGTGTAGAGAGTATAGGGATATTGTTTATCCACGTCGGCACCAACGATGTTAGGATGAAACAGTCAGAGGTCACCAAGCGCAAACATAGCTTCAGCGTGTAAATCAGTAAAAGATGTGTCGGCATCGAGTAATTGTCTCGTGGCCCCTTCCCAGTAGGGGAGTGAGAGCTCAGAGCAGTTCACAAACTCAATCGCCTGGTTAAAAACTGTTTTTGCCCTCCCAAAATATAGAATTTGTAGATAATTGGACCTTTTTCTGGACTTCACCCCAAACAGGGACGCAAGCTGGCCTGTTGAGGATTGACGG
>NC_036846.1:24758367-24769524 GCF_002910315.2 Salvelinus sp. IW2-2015
TGCTTCAGATGCTGCGTCTCAGATGCTGTCTTCAGATGCTAGTCTTCAGATGCTAGTCTTCAGATGCTGTCTTCAGATGTCTTCAGAGTCTTCAGATGATCGTCTTCAGATGCTAAGTCTTCAGATGCTAGTCTTCAGATGCTAGTCTTCAGATGCTGTCTTAGAGCTGTCTTCAGATGCTAGACTAAATGATCATGTTGTGGCTGAACATGGACAATTGCATTAGAACAACAAACTAGATAGATTCACTCTTAGAAAATAGGGTTCCAAAAGGGTTCTTCAAGCTGTCCCCATAGTATGAACTATTTGGTTCCAGGTAGAACCCGTTGGGATCCAGTTAGAACCCCCTTTCCCACAGAGGTTCACTGACGAACCAACGAGGGTTCTTTCAAAAAAGTTATCCTATGGGACAGTCGAATAACTTTAATGTTCTAGATAGCACCTTTTCTAAGAGTGTAGCTTTATCAGATAGACATTATCAGGAAAAGAGCTCATTTAGCAAGCCAATAAAATACCTATTGCATTGGTTCAACCTTGAAATATAACAAGATAGAGATCTTACTTTTATCTCTGTAGCAGTTTGGTCTCACCTCTGTCTGCGGCACCTGCAACAGACAGATCTTATTCCCCATTCTCTATTGTTTAGATTCTGCAGGAGCTAGCCTGTTCTTCCTAAAACATTAGCTAATAGCTAAGTTAGCCAACTTGAGCAAATAACATCTCGCTTGCTAACTAGCAAAGCCAAACCAATCTACACAACAAATACCAAAGTAAACAATTATTTTTCTAAACTAATATAGCTCCAACCAAATGACAAGTAACAAAGTATTGTAGAACATACAGGGGGCTAGCTAATTGGCATGTAGAGGTGTAGTGACATGTATTGAGTAGATACATAGACATTTAAATTAGTTTTAATAACATTACATTGTCTGTATAGATAACCCAAAGTTTGACCAGCACAAATTCATGTAGAATATTTATTTTTAATTAGCACATCAAGTTCAATGCAGTCAACCAAATACTAGATTTATTATTTTCGTCATTGAATGTAAGACAATTTAATAAACACGTAGTCGTTTCAAAGTATGTGTATCATTAAACAAAAGTTACTTAGTAGTAAAAAAAAAAAATCCACCCAAACTAATGATGAAAACTGATCATCACACCATCTCTATCTGATACATGTTGTATCTACTAACTCATTCCCACAGAAAACTGATCATCACATCATCTCTATCTGATACATGTAGTGTCTACTAACTCATTCCCACAGAAAACTGCAGAGGGATGCAGTACCACCCAGTCAGCCATCAGACTCCATTGTTACAATGTGAGAAGCCTCAGAGGGCATTCAACCCTAAGGGCAAATTCAAGGTACTSTCAATATCTTTAGAGTAAAAGCTAAAAAATAAATAAAAWAWATATTTTTTAAACTGACAAGGTGCACACTGATCAGTAAATGAACGAAAAGCTAACATTCTACAACACGCCCTTTCCTCTGCACAGTTCTCTTACAGTGAGAAACAATAGGATCCCAATAGTGTTTTACTCTTTCTTAAACGTTATCAAATTCACTGTTACCACTTCATTTATGAGATGAGAAGGAAGTGATGGTGACTTTAATCTTAGCTTGTCTGAGAGAACTGATGAGGCTTCTCTCCTGTATGTATACGCTGGTGTGTTGTTAAGCTGCTCGGATCAGAAAAACAATTTCCACAATCAGAGCAGGAGAAAGGCTTCTCTCCTGTATGTATACGCTGGTGACATTTTAAGGTATCCAATCGGGTGAAACTCTTCCCACAATCAGAGCAGAAGTAAGGCTTCTCTCCTGTATGTATACGCTGGTGACATTTTAAGGTATCCAATCGGGTGAAACTCTTCCCACAGTCGGAGCAGAAGTAAGACTTTGCGTCTGTATGTATTCGCTGGTGACATTTAACTTCTCCAAATTGGGAGAAAACTTTTCCACAGTCAGACAGCAGAAAGTACCGGCTTCTCTCCGTGTGTGTGTTCTCTGCATGAAGCTGTTAGCTCAGATGAGTGTTGTGAACATTTTCCACAGTCAGAGCAGGAGTATGGCTCTCTCTCTCGTACGTACACGTTCCATGTACTTTTAACGGTATCAATCGGGAGAAACTCTTTCCACCAGTCAGAGCAGAAGTAAGCGTCGCTTCTCCTGTGTGTTGTTCTCTATGAACTGTTAGCCTCAAGTTGATGTTGTGAAAGCCTTTTCACAGTCAGAGCAGAGTAGGCTTCTCTCCTGTGTGTATCCGTTTGGGTGTTTTTTGAAGTTTGCTCTGTTGAGGAGAAATTCTTCCCACAGCCGAGCAGAGTAAGGCTTTCTCTCTTGTGTACACGTGTTGGTTTTTTTTTAAGTTGCTCTGTTGGAGAGAAACTCTCCCCACAGTCAGAGCAGGAGTAAGGCTTCTCTCCTGTGTGTACTCTCTGATGAACTGTCAGAGCCTTGATGTTGTGACTCTTCCACAGTCAGTGCAGGATACAGATTTTCTTGTGTGTGTATTTTAGGTGTATTTTTAGCTTGATAGAATTGGGAAAATCTCCTCACAATGTGGGCAGTGGTGAGACCTCTTAGCTCTGTGATCTTCCTGCTGTTGCTCTCTGGATGAGAGAATGTCTCAAATGGTCTCCTGTGTGAACACAGAAAAAACCAATCGAGTTGGTGTGATATACACTGAGAGTCAAAACATTAGACAACCTGCTCTTTCCATGAAAGACTGACCATGTTAAAGCTGTGATCCCTTATTGACGTCACTTGTTAAATCCACTTATAAGTGTGTAGAGGAAGAAACAATTAAGGATTTTTACGGCTTGATACAATTGTGACATGGATTGTGTACGTGTGCCATTCAGAGGGTGAATGGGCAAGACAAAATATTGAAGTGCCTTTTACGGGGTGTGGTAGTTGAGGTGCCAGGCGCACCAGTTGTGTTAATAAATGCAATGCTTCTGGGTTTTCCATGCGCACACAGTTTCCTGTGTGTGTTGTGAAGAATGGTCCACCACCAAAGGACATTTAGCCAACTTGAACACTGGGAACGCATTGGAGTCAACATCGCCATCATCCGTGGAAAGCTTCCACACCTTGTAGATTCCATGCCCAAACGAATTCACAGCCGAGGGCATAAGGGGGTGGCAACTCAACTTTGGAAGGTGTTCTTAATGTTTGTACATTCATTGTACATGTCAAACAAATACATTTGATGCATCTTTTTACATAGCAGTTGACACAAAAGTGCTTATACAGAAATCTACCTTAAAACAACCAAAAGCAAGCAATGCATATAAGCACAGTGGCTAAGAAAAACTCCCAGAACGCAGAAACACTAGGAAGAAATAAAGAGAGGAAGATCTGAGGGGTCGGCCAGTCCTCTTCTGGCTGTACCGGGTGACATACAGTGCATTCAAAAAGTATTCAGACCTCTTCTCTTTTTCCCACATTGTTATGTTACAGCCTTATTCTAAATGGATCTTTATTTATTTTTATATTTTTTTAAAATCTACACACAATACCCCATAATGACAAAGCTAAAAACAGGCTTTTCGAAAGTTTTGTAAAAGAAAATTCTTATTTACATAAGTTCCAGACCCTTTGCTATGAGACTCAATTGAGCCTCTGGTGCATCTGTTCCCATTTAATCATCCTTGAGATGTTTTTCTACAACTTGATTGGAATCCACCTGGTGTAAAATACAATAATGGACATGATTTGGATAGGCACACACCTGTCTATATAAAAAGGTCCCACAGTCGACAGTGCATGTCAGAGCAAAACACCAAAGCCATGATGTTGAAAGAGATCATCCGTCTGTAGAGCTCCGAGACAGGATTGTTTCGAGGCACAGTATCGGGAGACAGGGTACAAAATTTCTGCTGAGATTAGAGGTCGAAGACCACACTGGCCTCACATTCATTCTTAAATGGAAGAAGTTGGACACCCATCAAGACTATTCCTAGAGCTGGCCCGGCTGGTAAACTGAGCTGGGGAGAGGGCCTTGGTCAGGGAGGTGGCCAGAACCGCCGTGATGGTCACTCTGACAGAGCTCTAGAGTTTCCTCTGTGGAAATGAAGAGAACCTTCCAGCAGGAACCCATCTCTGCAGCACTCCACCAGTCAGTCCTTTATTGTAGAGTGGCAGACGGAGCAACTACTTAGTAAAGAGGCACAATGAGCCCGCTTGGAGTTTGCCAAAAGGCACCTAAAGGACTCTGACCATGAGAACAAGATTCTCTGGTTGAGAAACCAAGGTTGAACTCTTTGGCCTAATGACTCGCAAGCATCACGTCTGAAAGAAACTGGCACCTTCCCACGGTGACATGTGGTGGCAGCATCATGCTGCTGGGGGAGGTTTTTCAGCAGCAGGGACTGGGAGACTAGTTAGGAGTCAAGGAACGACGAATGAAAATAACAAAGTACAGAGAGATCCTTGATGAAAACCTGTTCCAGAGTGCTCAGGACCTCTGACTGGGGAGAAAGTTCACCTTCCAACAGGACAACAGCCAAGACAACGCAGGAGTGGCTTCGGGACAAGTCTCCGAATGTCATTGAGTGGCCCAGCCAGAACCCGGACTTGAACTTGATCAAAATTTTCTGTAGAAACCTGAAAATAGCTGTGCAGCGATGCTCCCCATCCAACCTGACAGAGCTTGAGAGGATCAGCAGAGAATAATTGGAGAAACTCCCAAAATACAGGTGTGCCAAGCTTGTAGCATCATCCCCAAGAAGACTCTAGACTGTAATCACTGCCAAAGGTGATTCAACCAAGTACTGAGTAAAGGGTGTGAATAGTTTATATATATATATATATAAAAAAGCTGAAATCACATTTGCACATATACACATTTTCAAAAATGTATCAAAACCTGTGTTTTTGTTTTGTCATTATTGGATATTGCATGTAGATTAATGGAGGGGGGGACAATTGAATCAATTTCAGAATATGGCTGTAACATAACAACATGTGGTAAAAGTCAAAGGATCTGAATACCTTCCAAATTCACTATATTTATTCATATCAGTAGGCTGTACAATACAGGGGAATAAAACTACTCTAAAAGTCGATAAGACTTGAAAGCTAAAAAAGGTACAAAAGGGTTACTACACTCAGAACTTTAAAACACTGGCAGATTGTCTACTTCACTACTTTAGTCTCCTCTCTGAACACTCCAGACAGCCCTGTGAATAAAACAAATGCTGGCAATACTGGTGTCAAACCATGCAAGTCTGAGTAGCATGAAATAATATCTACCTTCTCATTGAAACAGTTCATAATGAAACATTTCTTCTGCAACTTTTCATACACAGTGGGAAGTTGGAATGAACAATAAACTTAGTTAGATAAAACCTGCTCTTACCATGAGAAAGAGATTTCCCAATCTTCTCCTCCTCTTCTTCATCTTTAATGTTGACATTCAGCTCCAGTGTTTGACTGCAGTCTTCCAGCTTCACTGATGCCATCTCTGGATCCTCCAGTGCAAACTGGGCTCCACTGTCACAATCAGGACCCAGTGACTGTAGGTTTGGACTCCKTGTGGAAGGAGAGAGGCAGGCTGGGTCTGTCCTCACTGTTGATGTTACCGGCCTCAGACTTAATCCGAGTTGGCCTGTAGTAACAAAGAGAAACGGACACAAAAGTTAGTCTTGACAGTTCTGGCACTTACTTTATTCTCTTAAAAATATGTAGTTTTTTACTTCTTCAATTATCGAATTTCAATAAATCAGGTTGCTATGCATTGACAACAAAACATTAATTCACATTAGATGAGTGCACACTTTAAAATTACACAACGTAAGTGCACTTAACCTATAGTAGATTTCCTACATTTACATAAATGCATAAATTACTCAAGCCATTAACGTTGCAGTGTTTGAGGAGCAAACTAGAACAAATTTCTTGAAACGTCGTCTTCCACTGTATTATATTCACCACAAAAACGATTGTTTCTATCTATGATGTGAATGGGAAATACAATGTGTCTGAATATTATTACACATGTAAAAAAAATACCAAAAATGAGATAAACATTGTATTCAGCCTCACAACCGTAGGGCAACGTGAAATTGTCGCTCTCTTGGTGCATATATATTTAATTATTTATTTTCGCTCTCTGGTGCATCTGAACTGCCTCACTGAGTCCGTTGACGCGGACAGAGCTGTGTGTCCGCCATTTTACAAGCTCGCGAATTTAGCACAAAACCAATAACATGTAAAAGAGGCTCAGAATCGCAAATAAATAATTTATTAAAAAGGTAATTTCATAATCTATGTTCATTGACTTCAGACAAACCCAAATCTCTAGCTGTCGACGTATAAATTGTTTTTTAGTCACGTTTTCCACTCACTCGGTTGAAGCGAAGAACACAAAAACCTTTACCAAACGTGATAATTGTTACCTATACGTTATGACATGTTATTTGATATTAGAACAGTTAAAACGTGCAATGCATACCTGTAGTAATACATTTAAAAAACGGACCAAAAGGTATCTTGACAACACCAGTTCTAGTTCCGGAACTTCTTGTCCCCACTACAACCAAAGATGTTTTAAGTTAAGTTGTAAACGTCACAAGCACAGTGAAATGCCTTTCTTGCAAACTCAACCAAATAATGCAATTATCAATAAGGCATATATTACTAGAAAAAAACACACAAGAATAAGAATAGGAAATACACAATGAAGTAGCATACTATATATACAGCGAATAGTTAAAAAGTCAGTTCCAATCCATATTTAGATGTGCAGGGAACTGGAGTGATATGCGGTAGATATGTTAGGGGTAAGTGGCCTAGGCAACAGGAAGATAAAACATAATAGCAGCAGCTTGTATGTGAGTGGGGTGGCGGGTGTGTAGTCAGTATAAATGTATGTGCATTACTATGTGTGAAAGGAGAATGTCGAAAGATCTAAAAAAATTGCACCATCTATTCCTGCACCTATACACTATCCCCCAGAACCCACCACTTTAGCCCTAAATGATCCTACAACAGGCTATCCGCCTTGGAGGATGGAACCCCTTYCCTCAAAACTGACTGTAGATCTTCTGTACTAAAATCTCACACYCAAATATTCCTCTGCTGCTGCAACTATCACATGTACCTTCTGTGRYTTCCACTCCACCWGTGCAGTGCAGTTCATCACCATGGCTATAAACGCAACATATCCAACCTTACTAAAGCTCATCCTCTCGGGATCTTTCTCTCTTCAGACCTACTCACTGGGAGGCTCCGTTGCCCTTGGGCTACCCTCTACTCTCTTTATTGTCTCAGCATAGGAAACGTTCTGCCCCACTCAAACTGACCATTTCAACCTGTCTTCCTCACAAGGCATTTCAGATCCTCAGCTGCATTGGCAACCTCACTGTTGACACACAGTGCTTTCTGTATCCCAACTGTACACTCCCTCTGACTTTGCCCTCCTGCACTTTCCTCACATCGTGGGATCCCTCTTCTACACACTGCTGCAACATGTCCAAATCCTTGGCACCTAAAGCACCGTAGCGGAGCGGATTCAGAACATAGGCCCTCACGGAATACCTAATCTAACCTTATCAGGTAGCAACTCTGTCAAAGCTCAACAAGACAGACATGCTTTTCTGAGTCTCACCATTGCCACCGGGTCTACGTCTTACCAAACGGCTGGCAACACAAACACTAGGAATATTCCTTTTCATTTGATCCCCCTCTAACCCACTGATCACCCCTTTGAGCAGGGCCCTACTCCGGAGAGCAAAGCACGCCACAGGTTGAGACCCGAGTCGCGTGACTTGAAGCACCCACTTCCTCTGGGTGGTGGATAAGCAAAAAAAATCTAATCAATTCCACTTATCGAGACTTTGTAACACAGATATAACCATTCCCAGTTTGTTCTTTACACAACTTGACAAAACGTATGGGTGGGCCAAAAAGCAAGAATCGACGCCTTCCAAAAGTCTCACTCCTACCTGTCTAAAATCATCTCTGGTAGGATTCTCAGGGCAAATGTTGGAAGTCTCAACTACACCCTGTGGTGTAAAGTAATTATACTTTTTACAACTTTTACTTCACCTACATTAAAGAAAATTAAGGTACTTTTTTACCCATACATTTTCCCTGACAACCCAAAGTACTCGTTACAATTTTAATGTTAGCAGACAGAAAATGTCCAATTCCCACACTTAACAAGAACATCCCTGGTCATCCCTGCTTCCTGCTGATCTAACAGACTCAACTAACACATGCTTTGTCTGTAAATGGATGTCCAAAGTGTTTAAGTGTGCCCCTGGCTATCTGTTAAAAAATAATTAAAAAAAAAACAACAAGAGGCCTGGTTGGCATATAAAGGATTTTAAATAAATTTACACTGTGAACTTTTACTTTGATACTTAAGTATATTTAAAACCAAAAACTTTTATAAGTAGTATTTTAACTGGGTGACTTTCACTTGAGTCATTTTCTATGAAGCATCCTTTACTTTTACTCTCAAGTATTCTCAATTGGTACTTTTCCCCACTGCCTACAACCTGTCTACCATAGGTAGGCCCACTTAATCGGGACTGGCTCAACCTCCATTTCAGGAACTCAAGGTTCGCAAGAGAGCATGTAAATCTCTATAAATATGATTACTCAGTTTGTATTCAGGAGACAAAGGTACAGTTGAAGTCGGAAGTTTACCATACACTTTAAACTCGATTTTTCAACCACTCCCACAAATTTATTGTTAACAACTATAGTTTTGGCAAGTCGGTTAGACATCTACTTTGTGCATGACAATAATTGTTCCACAACTGTTTCCAGACAGATTATTCCACTTATAATTCACTGTATCACAATTCAGTGGGTCCGAAGTTTACAATACACTAAGTTGACTGTGCCTTAAACAGCTTGGAAATTCCAGAAAATTGTGTCATGGCTTTAGAAGTCTCGATAGGCTAATTGACATTTGAGTCAATTGCGAGTGTACCTGTGGATGTATTTCAAGGCCTCACTCTCCAACGCAGTGCCTCTTTGCTTGACATCATGGGAAAATAAAAATAAATCAGCTCAGCACCTCAGCAAAAAACATTGTAGACCTCACAAGTCTGGTTCTAACTCCTGGGAGCAATTTACAAATGCCTGAACGACCACATTCATCTTTACAAACAAATACGTATGCAAGTATAAAACACCATGCGACCATGCAGCCGTCATACCGTTCAGGAAGAAGATGCTCGTCTGTCTCCTAAAGATGAACGTACTTTGGTGCGAAAAGTGCAATCCATCCTACAACAACAGCAAAGGACCTTGTAAGATGCTGGCGTAAACAGGTACAAGAAGTATCTATATCACAGTAAGAACCAGTCTTATATTGAAATAACACTTGGTGCACTTCACAAATAGATGTATCATGAGGAAGGGGAATTGTGGATTACTGAAGCAACATCTCAAAACATCAGTCAGGAAGTAAAGCTTGATCGCAATGGGTCTTCCAAATGGACAATGACCCAGCACTACCCAATGTTGTGGCAAAATGGCTTAAGACATACAAAGTCAAGGTATTGGAGTGGTATCACAAAGCCTGACCTAAATCCTATAGAAAATTTGTGGGCAGAACTGCGAAAAAGCCATGTGCGAGCAAGGAGGTCTACAAACTCGACTCAGGCTACATCCAGCTCTGTCAGTGGAATTGGGCCAGAATTCCCCCCAATTTATTGTGGGAAGCTTGTGAAGCTCCCGAAACATTTGAAACCAAGTTTAAAATTGTTTAAGCGAATGCTACCAAATACAAATGATTGTATATAAACTTTGACCCACTGGAAGTGATGAAAGAAATAAAAGCTGAAATAAATCACTACTATTATTCTGACATTCCACTATTCTAAATAAAGTAGGTGATTAACATGACTCAAGA
This sequence comes from Salvelinus sp. IW2-2015, assembly GCF_002910315.2. NCBI lineage: Eukaryota > Metazoa > Chordata > Actinopteri > Salmoniformes > Salmonidae > Salvelinus > Salvelinus sp. IW2-2015. Next base: position 24,768,255 of record NC_036846.1, read on the forward strand.
CAGATTTGATTCTAGATTATAAATGTCAGTTAATTGTGACAAAACCTGAGTTGAAATGTATTTGCTTGGAAGGTGTATGTAAACTTCTGACTTCAACTGTATGTTATACACCTTGTTCGAGGTGTACACTCGGGACACAAATCTCTGAAGCGCCATTTTCTTACGCTTCGCATCATTGCCACTACTCTTAGCTCCAGGTCAGATTCTCACCTGTGTGAATAAGTTGGTTCTTTTTTAAGTCCCCAGTTGCGCAGCGTGGTTCGTCCAATAGCGAGAAGGGGGTAGCGCATCTCAATACGGCGTCCAATAGGAGAAGGGGGTAGGCGGCATCTACAATACGGCGACCGAGTATGATGCGACGTGGGTGTGTCGAAAGATACGTAGTTAGGGCTTGTGGAAACGAGTGAGTCGAAAGCGCTGAACTATAGGTTAGACTGAGTCGAAACGCGCTGTGCTACTAGGTTAGCTGAGGCTCGAAAGGCGCTGTGCTATAAGGCTTAGACTGAGTCGAAAGCGCGGCTGTGCCTGTAGGTTAAGACTGAGTCGAAAGCGCTGTAGGTTAGACTGAGTCGAAAGCGCTTGTATAGGTTAGACGAGTCGACAAGCGCTGTAGGTTAGACTAGTCCGAAAGCGCTGTGCTATATCGTTAGACTGAGTACAAAAAGCGCTCTTGCTAAGGTAGACTGAGTCAAAAGCGCTGTGCTATTGTTAGACTGAGTCAAAGCGCTGTGCTATAGGTTAGACTGAGTCAAAAGCGCTGTGCTATAGGTAGACTGAGTCAAAAGCGCTGTGCTTAGTAGGTTAGACTGAGTCAACAGCGCTGTGCAATATAGGTATGACTGACTGCAGCAAAAGCGCTGTCTATAGTTAGAATGTTTGACTGCACTGTGGGGTTTCTTCTCTCCTTTTCTTACACACAACCTACCATACATTCAGGGTGCGGGACTAACAAAATTACATGTTATCCGTTACATGAAAAGGATTACAAAAAACGGTAACTGCAATAAATTACCAGCAAAATATTGTAATCAAATTACCGATATTGTTTTGAAAAAACTAAGTAGGATTACTTTTTAAATTCAGAAATATATTTCTTGCTGAAGAATTTTTATTTTTCTCAATGACATTCAAATCAGCATTGGAAAAATGCGCGTGTTAAGTTTTTCCACCTGAGTGAGTCTGACCACAAAGTCAGAGACCACTAATGATGACACACCAAATTATCCAACTTGAATAAACGCTTGGGGTAAGGATGACAGTAGTGGTGCTA
>NC_036846.1:24770000-24772471 GCF_002910315.2 Salvelinus sp. IW2-2015
GCTCCAATCTAATTCATGGCTGATAAATAAAAATCCATAGGGCCTAATGGACACATGCTCAAACTTGCACACTTATGATAGACTTTTAAGGCTATCTTTTAGGGACTTTTACATTCTATATACACAGTACCAGTCACGTTTGGAACACCTCTGATTCAAGGGTTCTTTTATTATTTACTTTTTCTACATTGTAGTATATATGAAGACATCAAAACTATGAAAAACACATAAGGAGATCAGTAGTAACCCCCCAAACATTTAAATAAATAAGTGTTAAACAAATCAAAATATATTTTATATTTTTCAAAGTAGCCACCTTTGCCTTGACAGCTTTGCACACTCTTGGCAAAGCATGCCATTCCACGAGCGCAGCATTTATTTTTCAACTCGAATCAATGAGTCCCTGCGACAATAAAAAGTAGGGCTGGCTAATAAGTCCTTAGCTTTGGTGTCATGCTCGGGTAAAACTATTTGGCTAATCTATACTTCCATTTTTCCAAGTCCTATTCTGAAGATCAAGGGGTATAACATTTATTGGAATGGCTGGAATTCTGATAGACTTTGGTTTTTAATGTAAAGATATAATTTAATCGTATTATTATATGTGGTAGAAAGCAATGGGTTAGAAGAAGCCACATAACCAACCATAAAGTAAAATAACATCCATATGTGGCCAGCTATGTAAACTTTAACATTGATTTATCCTGCAATAGATGTTCATCAATTGGCAACATACATTTGTATAATTCTAATGCCTCTTACGGGAAAGTAATCTAAAAGTAACGGAATGTAATCAGATTATGTTAACGAGTTTGGGTAATCCCAAAATTAAGTTACTGATTACAATTTTGGACAGGTACCTTGTAAAGGATTCCATTTAGAAAGTAACCACCCAACCCTGCATACAATGAGCTACCATACCGCAAGAGTTTGGACTTCTGTTTTTAAGCCAGAGGATGAGTCTGGGTTGTATTTCACTGTTAGTTTTACACAAATAATTGTACAGTTTCAGCTACAAAACTGACAACTCTATTTAAAAAAATAAATTATTGATGGTGTGCTTCATGCGCTGTACGTTGGGCTCGCCGAGTGGCTCAGCGGTCTAAGACACTGCATCTCAGTACTAGAGGAGTCACTACAGACACCCTGGTTTGAATCCAGGCTGTATCACAACCGGCTGTGATTGGGAGTCCTATTGGGCGGCGCACAATTGCCCAGCGTCGTCCACGTTTGCCGTTAGGCGGTCATTGTAAATAAGATTGTTTTTCTTAACTGACGTGCCTAGTTAAATAAAGGTTAAAAAAAGTGCAGCTGTCACCTGAAAATGGCTACTAGGTAGCTACTTCATACTAGGTTGCCATGGCTACTAGGTTGCCAGAGTAGTGCTTGTCAAGCGGGAGCGAAGGCACTGTGTCCTTTGTTGTTGACGTCGTTCATGTTTACCCCATTGAGTAGTAGACTGTATACTGAACAGAAATAAAAGCAACATGCAACAATTTCATTGATTTTACTGAGTTACAGTTCACATGAGCAAATCGGTCAATTGAAAGAAATGAATTAGGCGCAAATCTATGGATTTCACGACCGGGAATGCGGATATGCATCTCTTGCTCCCAAATAGCTAAAAAAAATAAAATAAAATAAACGGGCCTCACAGTGGGCTTCAGGATCTCGTCAAAGTATTTTTGTGCATTCAAACTTCCATCGATAAAATGCAATCATGTTCGTTGACCGTAGTTTATGCCTGCCCATAACATAACACCACCATGGGGCACTCTGTTCACAACGTTATTAACATCAGCAAACCGCTCGCCCACACGACAGAAGCAGAATTTAACCTAGCATTAGACTGGGTCATAAATTATGGAGGTCTAATTTACGAAGATAGAGCCTGCTTTTACCATGATTAACAMATTTCCCAATCTTCTCMTCCTCTTCTTCATCTTTAATGTTGACRTTCAGCTCCAGTGTTTGACTGCAGTCTTCCAGCTTCACTGATGACATCTTTGGATCTTGCGGTGCAAACTGGGCTCMAATGTCACAATCAGGACCCAGTAACTGTAGGTTTGGACTCGGTGTGAAAGGAGAAAGGCAGGCTAGGTTTGTCCTCACTGTTAATCTGTCAACTCTGAATAGGATCCCAGTTCTAAATAGAAGTCTGAGATCAACTTCCTGGTCCTGTGCATGCCACACCCCCTCCCATTGTACTGTATGTATGAACAGACTTTGAACAATGGCTTCCTAAAATGCTGTAGTGATAACTAACACGATAGGAAAGGTTGTGGTAGACGTGGACATTACAGGTGAGTTCTTCGATTATGTTGAACGGCTGTTGGCATCAATAATGTTGCACTACCGCCACCTACTAGACTGGAGTATAACTCTTATACATTGCTTAAAAGTTATTTAATAGGTTTGATGTCTTCACTATTATTCTATAATGTAGAAAAATAGTAGAAAATAAAGAAAAC
>NC_036846.1:24772496-24794079 GCF_002910315.2 Salvelinus sp. IW2-2015
AGAGAGAGATTGTGTAACGTGGCACATTACAGGTGAGGTTCTTCGATATGTTGAACGGCTGTTGGCATCCAATAATGTTGCACTACGCCACCTACTAGACTGGAGTATAACTCTTATACATTGCTTAAAGTTATTTATAGTTTTGATGTCTTCACTATTAATTTCTAAATGTAGAAAATAGTAGAAAATAAAGAAAAAACCTGGAATGAGTAGGCTGTGTCCAGATCTTTGACTGGTACTGTACATTTATGTTAATCCAGTAGCATGAAATAACATGACTCTCCATTGAAACAGTTCTATCTGCAACTTTTCATGAACAGTGGGAAGTTGGAATGAAACAACATACATTTAGTTAGATAGAACCTGCTCTTACCATGAGAAACAGATTTCCCAATTCTCCTCCTCTTCTTATCTTTTAATGTGACATTCAGCTCCAGTTGTTTGACTGCAGTTCTCCAGCTTCACTGATGCCATCTCTGGATGCCATACAGGCAAACACTGGACTCCACTGTCCACAATCAGGACTCAGACTGTAGGTTTCTACTCAGTGGGAGGAGAGAGGCAGGATGGGTTTGTGTTCTCACGTTGATGATACCGGCTCAGACTGTAAGTCTGAGTCGGCCTGTAGTAATAATAGACAACGACACAAAAATTGTCTGACGTTCTGGCCGATTTCTCTTTATATCCTAATAATTCTATATTTTTTCTTGTTCAGTGATTTAATTTCAATAGATCAGGTAGCTAAGCATTGACAACAAAACATGAATTAATTCACACTAGACACAAATTCCACACTAAATCACAACGTAAATACACTTAATCTAGAGTAGATGTCCTACATTTACATAAACGCATAAAAGACCCAAAACCATTTAGGTTGCAGTTGTTGTTTTAAGCAGCACAATGAACTATTTTCTGGAATAACCTTGTCTTCACTGTATTATTTAAATCACAAAAAAACTATTGTATTTCCCGTTCACACCATAGTAACAATTATAGATATAGATAGAAAGAACTGAATGCGTCTGAATATTGCTACACATGTGAAAAACGGATAAACATTACATTCATCTTCAAACCAGTAGTGTAGCTGTGAATTTGTCTCTCTCGGATGCACGAGCACTGCCTGCACCGAAGTCCGTTGAAGCAGACCGAGTGGGCGCCACCAATTTACCAGCTTGTGAATTTTACACAAAACCAATATGTCAAACGCACTCAGAAATATCAAATACTTGTATTTTTTTATTAAATTACCTTTACGAAATGATGTAAAGTCACTCAGACAAACCCAGTCTCTAGTTTATGTGACTTGAAAAATAGATTTGATCACGTTCTTCACTCACTCGGCTTGACACAAAAATAGCACATAAAACCTTTACCAAACGTGATACAACTTCAAGTTATTTGTTACCTAGCATGTTATGACRTGTTCTTTTGATATTAGAACGTTTAAATGTGCTATTACATACCAGTAGTAATACATTTGAAACCGACACAAAAGTTATCGTCTTGRCAACACAGTTAAGGCGCCTGCCCGGAACTTCCTGTTCTCCCACTACCRCCAAAGATSTATATGTGATACCACCGTGCAAATGTGACGTCGAAGATCTTTACAACTAAACTAAGATATACCACAGCCTGTCGTTTCCAACGGGAACAAATGAGTAATAGAGGGCAGAACAAGGAAGGAGAGTTGACCAGAGCCAAGCATGAGCTAGCGAGATCCTATTGGCGCGTTCTAGCACGCATCTGCAGATTTCCTTTAGGGAACGCCTACTCTGTGAAGTGCGCGTGTGCAATAACTCAATCTTTCTAAACAACGGGATTTTTAAAAACGTTGCAAAGGGTCAAGTCTACACAACTTAGTCCACTCTGTTCATAACATATTCTAGTTTTCGGAATAGAAAACTGTATCGAAATCAAATATTTCATCGATGAGGAAATGTGCAGAATGTCGGCCAAAATCCATCTCTTTCCATCTTCTCCCACTGCCGACCAATGGGCTTCCTCTCACTACCAAATTTGGTAGTGAGTGGAAACGCAAACCAGATGCTTCACATTTATACATCCGGTGAAATATCTGTCTCATTGTTCTATCTGTGGCGATATCTTATTCTTCATGTACATTTCGGGCAGACTCTGTGTTGCGTATTGCTGCCTTTCGCAGGTCRGATTGTGGATTTTGGTCACAAACAACAACAAAAAACAGGTGAAAATATTAAATGAGATATTTTGATATTAGAAAGTTTAAATGTGCTATTACATACGTAGTAATTTACATTTGAACATTTTACATTTGAACATACATTTGAACCCGACACAAAAGTTATCTTCTTGACAACACAGTGTATGGAGCCTTTACTGATGGCCCTACGAACCCGACTCCCCACAACAGGCCATCCACCTGGGAGGATGGAACCCCTTCCCTCAAAACTCGTCACTCAATGTTTTAACCGTTTTAATTTTTTTCGTGGCTCACAGGTTACCTATGGTTAGAGTGCTGGGCCAGGTAAACCGAAAGGTTGCTGGAATCAAATCCCAAGCTGACATGGTAACAATCTGTCGTTCTGCCCCTGAGCAAGGCAGTTAACCCACTGTTCCCCGGGCGCGTGAAGCGGTGGATGTCGATTAGGCAGCTACTCCTGCACCTTTCTGATTCAGAGGGGTTGGGTTAAATGAGAAGGACCACATTTCAGTTGAACCATTTCCATGTTTCTCTGCAGCTGCAACTAGCCACATGTACTTTCCCTCCATCGATGCCGTTGATCAGAAATCCAACCATACTAAAACTCATCCTCCTCTTCAGCCTACTCACTGGCGAGGCTCTCACCCGACTCTCTCACCCTGGGATACCCTCGTTCACTGCTTCAGCCCCCACTCCGAACTCCTGGCAATCTCAACCTGTCCTCTCTCACAAAGCACTTTGGGTCCCCAGCTGCATGAAAACCCCCAGTTGAACACACAGTTGCTTTCCTGTATCCCGAACTGTACACTCCCTCTTACTATGCTTTCCTGCACTTTCCTCACATCGTGGGATCCCTTCTTCTACAACACTGCGCAACATGTCCAATCCTTGGCACCTAAAGCACCGTAGCGGATTCAGAACATAGGCCCTCACGGAATAACCTAATCTAACCTGCATATCAGGTAGCAACTCTGTCAAAGCTCACAAGACAGACATGCTTTTCTGTCCGCCATTGCCACCAGGTCTGTTCTCACCAATAGTCAGGTGTCCACAAACACATATAATATTCCTTTTTCATTCTATCCACCTTCTACACTCAACCCCATTTATAACCCCCATTGTATTACCCTTTTTTTGTCCTCTACCCAGCTTTACCCTCCACGTATGGGTCGCCCAAAAAGCAGGAATCCACTCTTTTCCAAATGATCTCCGGTAGGAGTCTCAGGACAAAACGTTGGACGTCTCTACCACACATGTCCGCCTCAGGAAGGCCACCACATCCTGGACAGGCTCAACTTCAGAGCCCTCACAACTGCCGACTGACTCCATTTTGAGATCATAAAAGTTCTGCCAACAGCGCATGAAAGACCTTATTCATGTTTGAAGATTACTTGGTTTGTATTCAGGAGATGCAGGTATGTACTCAATATTAGGTATGTACACAGGAGACGACAGTGGCGATCGGTGCCGTTTAAGATGAGGAAGGATGATCATTTACATTTTATTTCTATAACAGCATATTGGATGACTGTCATTCATATTCCATTCACCCATCTCAATGTAACATCAATAGGTGTAGGATACTACATGATACTAACATTTTCCCTGTACCCATCATGTGGCTGCTACAACCTAGCCTATGAATGAAAGTTTACAATGTAGGTACGTACACAGGTTGAGATAATTTTGAGTAATCAAGGTGTCAGATACCGACACATTCAAAACCACCTTGCACACTCTTGCCTGCATCTAGCTGATCTAGGGTGTAATTAAGACCTTTACATACGTATATTTATCATACCTATCTAACTAATTCTACTTAAGCGATTGTGCTCCATGAAACACTCCCCTAACTTGTTTAAACCTGTCAGCGACTCACAGTGATGGAACAAAATGGAGTAGCATGCTAAGACGTGTCCATCTCCATTCCTTTCAACTCTCCTCCTCTGAAACGGTTGGGAGTAATATTCAAACAAACCCATGACATTTTATTTTATTACAAGCAAATGTTAGGATACACGATATACCAGACTCACACACGATATACCAGACTCACACATGATATACCAGACATACCAGACTCATTGGCTCCACGTTCTGATACACAGCTAGAATTCTCATTCTTACACAGAAGTGAGGAATATTCTCTAATTAAGGCAGTTGTAGTAAGTCTGGATCACATGCCAGTATATTGRACAACCACATGCATATTATCTGACACACTTACAGTATATAATGCAGTGTAAAATATACACTGAGCTTACCAAACATTAGTACTTGTACTGAGTTAAAAATCCTTCTTTAAATCTGTCATCTACTGATTGAAGAGACGTCAATAAGRGATCATAGCTTTCACCTGATCCGTCTATGTCATGGAAATATTTTGTATACTCAGTGTATATTCATACCAAAGGCACAAGACAAAAGCTATTTTAAGAGTACTACAAGCACCTTCTCATCTCTTTAAGACAGTGTGCAAGTATTTTGTTAGATGTCATTAACCCTTTATAATGCTGTTCATTTGGGTCTGCTCGTGGCCAAACTAGATCAGACAGTTATATGCATTATTTCTTAACAATATCTAAATGCATTTCACCCATCGTTTTCCCCCTCCATGCTTTCATAGGTCATTGTCAGGCAGAATGAGGTTCTATATTGTTTGAATAAGACTGGACATCTGGAAAACAGCTCCACATGCAAAAAGCCACTTCCACAAAAATAATCAATTAAAAAGTGAGAAAAAGATAACACGTTATACTTAGTACCCGAGGACGTCAAAGACGAAAATACTGGAATAGACAGTATTTTTGAGTCTGACACATTTATACGATTCATTTGGGCACTTGTTAAGGTTAATATCGGTTTCAGCTTGCTCATCGGGCTGCAAACCTCCAGTAACTTTCTGAAAATCCCAGGTTTCTAGAAACCCAGCAAATGGAAGATCCCCAGAATCAATAGGGAATACGCAGGACATCCGGAAAGCCAGGAATTTTCCAGAGTTTCTGGAACTTTGGGAAAGCTACTGGACATTTTGTTCAGTGTCGCCCCCTTGGTACTCGGAGGTCTACTTGCGTCCGACAGTCTCAGCCAGTTTCTTCAGTCTCTTCTTCAGTTCCAGAGGAAACTTCTCATAACATTTCTTACACACAGGCTTCATGTAAACTCCACAAACTTGTCCTGTCAACAGAGGACAGGGGAGACACAGTCAGTATTTTGTAATGCATTTTGGACTCCATTGTGTATGAAATGTGTTTACGAATAATTATTTTAAATGTTTTTGTATTCTCATGAAGAGCAGCACATGCAGGTGTCTATCCTTAGCAAGTTACACTATGATCACACAACTAGCATGACAGGACAGAAATACAGTCAGATGTACTGAAGTGGAACCAACACTAAATATTGTATTTTTAAAGGGAAATGACCTCCATATCATATGAATGTGGAAGATTACACATACACCTTTGATCACAACATGTGCATCCCAAATGGCACCCTATTCCCTTTATAGTGCACTACGTTGGACCAGGGCCCACAGGTTGTCATTTGGGACGCAGCCATTGTCACATAATAGTGGTTGTTCCACTGGATATCATAAGGTGAATGCACCAATTTGTAAGTCGCTCTGGATAAGAGCGTCTGCTAAATGACTTAAATGTAATGTAAACATAACAGAGCAATGACAGAACAGAGCATTGACTGAACAGATCAAGCAAACTGGAGGAGAAAACAACAAGAGGAAAGACAATAAGAGGAAAATATAAATGAAGAGTGACTTGGAAGTGGAATTACTAACAATAGATGGATATGAGAGAGATAGTGAAGATGACAGGAAGTGGAATTACTAACCAATAGATGGAAATGAGAGAGGATAGTGAAGATGACAGGAAGTGAATTACTAACCAATAGATGGATATGAGAGAGGATAGTGAAGATGACAGAAGTGGAATTACTAACCAATAGATGGAAATGAGAGAGGATAGTGAAGATGACAGGAAGTGGAATTACTAACCAATAGATGGAAATGAGAGAGGATAGTGAAGATGACAGGAAGTGGAATTACTAACCAATAGATGGAAATGAGAGAATAGTGAAGATGACAGGAAGTGGAATTACTAACCAATAGATGGAAATGAGAGAGGATAGTGAAGATGACAGGAATGGAATTACTAACCAATAGATGGAAATGAGAGAATAGTGAAGAAGACAGGAAGTGGAATTACTATCCAATAGATGGAAATGAGGATAGTGAAGAAGACAGGAAGTGGAATTACTACCAATAATGGGAATGAGGATAGTGAAGAAGACAGAAGTGGAATTACTAACCAATGGATGGAAATGAGAAAGGATAGTGAAGAAGACAGGAATGGGAATTACTAACCAATAGATGGAAATGAGGATAGTGAAGAAGACAGGAAGTGGAATTACTAACCAATAGATGGAAATGAGGATAGTGAAGAAGACAGGAAGTGGAATTACTATCCAATAGATGGAAATGAGGATAGTGAAGAAGACAGGAAGTGGATTACTAACCAATGGATGGAAATGAGAAAGGATAGTGAAGAAGACAGGAAGTGGAATTACTAACCAATAGATGGAAATGAGGATAGTGAAGAAGACAGGAAGTGGAATTACTATCCAATAGATGGAAATGAGGATAGTGAAGAAGACAGGAAGTGGAATTACTATCCAATAGATGGAAATGAGGATAGTGAAGAAGACAGGAAGTGGAATTACTAACCAATGGATGGAAATGAGAAAGGATAGTGAAGAAGACAGGAAGTGGAATTACTAACCAATAGATGGAAATGAGAGAGGATAGTGAAGAAGACAGGAAGTGGAATTACTAACCAATAGATAGAAATGAGAGGATAGTGAAGATGACAGGAAGTGGAATTACTAACCAATGATGGAAATGAGGATAGTGAAGAAGACAGGAAGTGGAATTACTATCAATAGATGGGAAATGAGGATAGTGAAGAAGACAGGAAGTGGAATTACTAACCAATGGATGGAAATGAGAAAGGATAGTGAAGAAGACAGGAAGTGGAATTACTAACAATAGATGGAAATGAGAGAGGATAGTGAAGAAGACAGGAAGTGGAATTACTAACCAATAGATAGAAATGAGAGGATAGTGAAGATGACAGGAAGTGGAATTACTAACCAATGGATGGAAATGAGAGGATAGTGAAGATGACAGGAAGTGGAATTACTAACCAATAGAGTGGAATGAGAGAGGATATGAAGAAGACAGGAAGTGGAATTACTAACCAATAGATAGAAATGAGAGGATAGTGAAGATGACAGGAAGTGGAATTACTAACCAATGGGTGGAAATAGAGGATAGTGAAGATGACAGGAAGTGGATTACTAACCAATAGATGGAAATGAGAGGATAGTGAAGACAGGAAGTGGAATTACTAACAATAGATGGATATGAGGATAGTGAAGATGACAGGAAGTAGAATTACTAACCAAGGATGAAAATGAGCAGAGGAGGATAGTGAAGATGAAAAGAAGAGGACTGGAAAAGTCTACAGACAGATAACAGGTTTCTTTTTGCGGTCTTTTGAGGCGTCCCTCTCGGCGCGGGCCAGTCTGCGTTTCAGTCCTCAGGCATCCGCTCGTAACAGTGCTTACATACAGGCTCAGATCTACCTCTACAAACTTGTCTCTGTTACACCACAGGAAGGGGAGGGAGAGAGAAGAGAAAACAGAGGATGGAAAAGCACAGGGTGGAGAAGTAGAAGACTAGAGAAATAAGAGGAAAAACAGATTGTGTCAATAGGAGGAAGGTTGAGAAACACAGTACTTTATAGGGATAGGGTGTCCTTTGGGACGCACACAGATTGAGAAGAAGGCAGGACAACGACAGACAGGAAGAGCCAAAGGGTTAGGAAAGAGCCCAGTATAATACCACTGATATATAATATGTAATAACAACATACTTGAGGGTGAGCTTGGTGTTGCAGGTGGCGCAGGAGAAGCAGTTACACACCATGCTTTGTTCAGGGCTGACACCACTACAGGAGGAACAGAAAGTCCATTATGCTTTAGATCGTTCTAAAACAATTCATTAAACATGAAAAACAGTTGATGCTTACCATCTCCTTCTATCACTCTGTTGCAATGTAGCACACATCACCAAAGAGCTAGAGGGTTGAGACACAGGCAGAGATGAGCATTTCATTCACCAAACATACACTACTTGATTTAACCATTATCAAACTTTACATTTCAGTCAGTGCCAGCCAGAGAAACATGCAATAACTGTTACTCAGCAACCCTATCGCATGACGTTGAGGGACATGAGCCCATGGGACCTGTCAAACATAGTGCATTACATAGGAATAGGGTACATTTACCTGGTTGTAGTGGGTCTTACAGTCAGATCATAGCTTTATTACTGGTTAGTGGGTCTCAGTCAGATCATAGCTTTATTACCTGGTTGTAGTGGGTCTCACAGTCAGATCATAGCTTTATTACCTGGTTGTAGTGGGTCTCACAGTCAGATCATAGCTTTATACCTGTTGTAGTGGGTCTCACAGTCAGATCATAGCTTTATTACCTGGTTGTAGTGGGTCTCACAGTCAGATCATAGCTTTATTACCTGGTTGTAGTGGGTCTCAAGTCAGATCATAGCTTTATTACCTGGTTGTAGTGGGTCTCACAGTCAGATCATAGCTTTATTACCTGGTTGTAGTGGGTTCTCAGTCAGATCATAGCTTTATTGCCTGGTTGTAGTGGGTCTCACAGTCAGATCATAGCTTTATTACCTGGTTGTAGTGGGTCTCACAGTAGGCCAAACCCTTCCTCTCATAGTGGCGGTGTCCAAGGAACGGCTTCTCACACTTAGCACACACAAAATGCTGCAAACACAGGCAACATCACATGTTAGCATGGCTAATGGCTAACTAGTCACAGGGAAGTAGCACCCCAAGTTAGCATGGCTAATAGCTAACTCTTGTCACAGGCAGACACCACTACACAGGCGTTAACATATTGCTAACTCTACTTACAGGCACAAGCAGTTAAGTAAGCTAACTTGGCTAACTCTAGTCAGCTGCCATCAGGGCACATATTCACAAAGCGTATCAGTGAAGGAGTGCTGATCTAGGATCAGGTGATCTACCTATACTATGTTATTCATTATGATCTTAAAGGTCATGAACAGTCAAATAAAAATCCATGTTTTTCATGAAACTGGATGATATTTGAATGAAACCAGGTCAAAGTATGAAAAATGACTGTTCTCCTACATTGATAAAGTCATAAAGATACTGGTCCCCTCCCCCATGTCAAACACTTGGATTCATTGTTAAGGGGTTAGGGTGACATCACCCTAACTCATTTTAATACACCAATGGTAAAATGATTATCTCTTACCTAATTTAAAATAAGTACCGCTTTGTAACCAACATCGAGGAGAAGGCGTGTTTGTGGAGGGGCGTGGTTTATACAGCTACTCTACTGGTGCCAAAATTGGACTGTAAGTGTCATCAAATATAATTAAACGTTCACACTATTCATCTATGGTAAAGACACTCATGTCCCCTTTTATCTGTGCCTGGTGCTAGCTAGTTACTGGCTAGCTGGGTCTTCATCTGTTTCTGGTGTTAGCTGGGTCTTCATCTGTGTCTGGTGTTAGCTAGTTACGGGTAGCTAGGTCTTCATCTGTGTCTGGTGTTAGCTAGTTACGGGCTAGCTAGGTCTTCATCTGTGTCTGTGTTAGCTAGTTACGGTGCTAGCTGGGTCTTCATCTGGTTCTGGGTTAGCTAGGTCTTCATTGGTCTGGTGTTAGCTAGGTCTTCATCTGTGTCGGGTGTAGCTAGGTCTTCATCTGTGTCTGGTGTTAGCTAGTTCATCTGGTCTGGTTAGCTAGGTCTTCATCTGTGTCTGGTGTTAGCTAGGTCTTCATCTGGTCTGGTGTTAGCTAGGTCTTCATCTGTGTCTGTGTTAGCTAGGTCTTCATTGCGTCTGGTGTTAGCTAGGTCTTCATCTTGGTCTGCGTGTTAGCTAGGTCTTCATCTGTGTCTGGTGTTAGCAGTTACAGGCTGCTAGCTAGGTCTTCATCTGTGTCTGGTGTTAGCTAGGTCTTCATCTTTGTCTGGTGTTAGCTAGTTACAGGCTAGCTAGGTCTTCAGCCAGCATGGAACGGGGGTTGTTAGAAACTCAGACGCCGTTGTCATGTCAACACATCCGTCAGTGCTGCTGTGAACCACATCATAACAGACATGCCAAATGGGAGAGGTATTAAATGTATCACCACATTTGCTTGAGATGATTTTACTGCAACACTGTATCCAAGTTGCTTGACATAGGGGTTTCAAAGAGCTGTCAGTCAAGGAGAGCTCACAAGTATAAGCTCTCCACTCACCTGTCTTTTCAAACTTCCTGGTAGTTAGACCACATTGAGCATTTCTATCCAAAACAAATATATGGGGGATATTTTAGTCACTAAAATGCTATTTTACATGTGAATCAGAATGACTGTTTGGGACCTTTAAAGACTAAACTAACCCTATATCAGCCCTACTCTGAGAGCTTTATGAATACAACTGGCCCAAGTAACTCAAGGGGCTTGGTCAGAAAGATGCATGACACACACACAGCAGTCATTCAGGACAGAAAGCAGAACAATGGCCTCTAGTGGAGAGAATGTCAACTGCAGGCAGGCCAGGCACTGTGGACTACTTGTAGTGTAATCATCAGTACTGTAAAGCTGTGAGAGATTAAAGTGCAACAATGTGTTTAGGCACCCACACCCATGTATTTCTGGGTAAGAAGAACTTATCTGTGAATGCGGTAATGGTGTGCCTCTTGTTTCTATTGACATATGACGGGTGTATGTGGCTGAAGGCTGAAGAGTGTAGTTGCGTAGCTCGCTATGCAATGTTGTTTCCTGCAGTGCAGTTTCTATGTGTGGGAGGAGAAAGCCCTCCCTTCTCCTGGTATCTGTCCCAAATGGCACCCTATTCCCTACATAGGGCCCTAAATCTGACCAGAACACTATGGGCTCTAGTTAAAGTAGTGCACTACATAGGGACTACTGCCATTTGGGACATAACCCCTTCTCACCATGTTAAAGTGCCACTCGCAGTAGGCATAGCCCTTACATTCATAGTAGGGATGGCCCTGGAACGATCGCTCACATACACTACACCCAAAGTGCTGGGAGAGGAGGAGGGGGGAAGGAGGGAAGAAGGAGGGAGGAAGAGAGGGATAAAGGAAGCCACAAAGATGAGGATGTAGAGAAAAATAAAGTATGAAGGAATGTGTTGGAAGGAAAAGAAAGGTGTCACAGGATGGAGAGTATAAAAATTATAAAAATGTAACATATCATTTCTTTGTAAAAGCTTACTCAGCAAACATCTGACTAAACCATCACATTGGAGTCCAAATATGTCTAAAACACCACTAGAGCCCATCATGTCATTTCCGACCACACACCTCGACGTGCCACTGCTTGCCCATGGCGTTGACCACGCGTCCCTCGATGGGCCTTCTGCAGGCGCCACAGATCGGCACCCCCATCTTATCATGGCAGGGAAGACAGTACAGCTCTCCCTTCAGCTCCCTGGCATCTGCTGTCAGCTCCTTACTACAGGGAGAGGGACAAACATTATACACCATTATATTACACAAAACACACACAAAACAGTGCTTTTGAAGCAGGAAATGGTAACATCTTAAACACTCTTGCTTTCATTATTCAAATAGTGACTGACCACATAATGGAATCAGGAACACATCATGTCAGATATCAGGGGGAGCTGTGAAGTGTACTGACCACATAATGAAATCAGGAACACATCATGTCAGATATCAGGGGGAGCTGTGAAGGTACTGACCCACATAATGGAATCAGGAACACATCATGTCAGATATCAGGGGGGAGCTGTGAAGTTACTGACCCACATAATGGAATCAGGAACAACATCATGTCAGATATCAGGGGGAGCTGTGAAGTGTACTGACCCACATAATGGAATCAGGAACACATCATGTCAGATATCAGGGGAGCTGTGAAGTGTACTGACCCACATATGTCAGATATGCAGGGGGGAGCTGTGAAGGTACTGACCCACAATCAATGTCAGATATCAGGAGGGAGCTGTGAAGTGTACTGACCACATAATGGAATCAGGAACACATCATGTCAGATATCAGGAGGGAGCTGTGAAGGTACTGACCCACATAATGGAATCAGGAACACATCATGTCAGATATCAGGGGGAGCTGTGAAGTGTACTGACCCACATAATGGAATCAGGAACACATCATGTCAGATATCAGGAGGGAGCTGTGAAGTGTACTGACCCACATAATGGAATCAGGAACACGTCATGTCAGATATCAGGGGGGGCTGTGAAGTGTACTGACCCACATAATGGAATCAGGAACACATCATGTCAGATATCAGGAGGGAGCTGTGAAGGTACTGACCCACATAATGGAATCAGGAACACATCATGTCAGATATCAGGAGGGAGCTGTGAAGTGTACTGACCCACATAATGGAATCAGGAACATCATGTCAGATATCAGGAGGGAGCTGTGAGTGTACTGACCCACATATGGAATCAGGAACACATCATGTCAGATATCAGAGGGAGCTGTGAAGTGTACTGACCCACATAATGGAATCAGGAACACGTCATGTCAGATATCAGGAGGGAGCTGTGAAGCGTACTGACCCACAGTTGTTGCAGTTGAAGTGGTCGGGGTGGTAGGGGTCGTTCTTAGAATGAGAGGGCTGTCCTCGATGATGGCATGGCATTTCTGACAGATGTACTTCCCAGACTCTAGCCTTCTCACGGTTTGGCAGGGCCGACATAGGTGCCTGGGCAGGGACAAAAAGCAGGATGGGTATCCAACATGTCTCGCTGGGCCAAACAAAGCAGGGAAAGGGTGGACACAGTAGAAGTTTCTCCTACGCTTTATTTACAGTGTTGGAAAAGTATTTGCCTCCTTTCTGATGTTCTCTTGATATTGTGATACTGAATGTTATCAGATCTTCAACCAAAACCTGATATTAGATAAAGGGAACCTGAGTTTACAAATATTCAACAAACTGAGAAATCAGAAACGGGGTAAATACTTCTCACAGCACTGATTGATTTGTGTTGTTTAAATAGTCATCTACCATGGTTAATGTGCAGTGTGACTGGCTGGGGACTCCCTGCATAATGTGCAGTGTGACTGGCTGGGGACTCCCCTGCATAATGTGCAGTGTGCTGGCTGGGGACTCCCTGCATAATGTGCAGTGTGACTGGCTGGGGACTCCCCTGCATAATGTGCAGTGTGACTGGAGGGGACTCCCCTGCATAATGTGCAGTGTGACGGCTGGGACTCCCCTGCATAATGTGCAGTGTGACTGGCTGGGGACTCCCCTGCATAATGTGCAGTGTGACTGGCTGGGGACTCCCTGCATAATGTGCAGTGTGAACGGCTGGGACTCCCCTGCATAATGTGCAGTGTGACTGGCTGGGGACTCCTTGCATAATGTGCAGTGTGACTGGCTGGGGACTCCCCTGCATATGTGCAGTGTGACTGGCTGGGGACTCCCCTGTATAATGTGCAGTGTGACTGGCTGGGGACTCCCCTGTATAATGTGCAGTGTGACTGGCTGGGGACTCCCCTGTATAATGTGCAGTGTGACTGGCTGGGGATCCCCTGTATAATGTGCAGTGTGACTGGCTGGGGACTCCCTGCATAATGTGCAGTGTGACTGGCTGGGGATCCCCCTGCATAATGTGCAGTGTGACTGGCTGGGGACTCCCCTGTATATGTGCAGTGTGACTGGCTGGGGACTCCCCTGCATAATGTGCAGTGTGACTGGCTGGGGACTCCCCTGTATATGTGCAGTGTGACGCCTGGGGACTCCCCTGCATAATGTGCAGTGTGACTGGCTGGGGACTCCCCTGCATAATGTGCAGTGTGACTGGCTGGGGACTCCCTGCATAATGTGCAGTGTGACTGGCTGGGGACTCCCCTGTATAATGTGCAGTGTGACTGGCTGGGGACTCCCCTGTATAATGCATGGACATTGTGCAGTGTGACTGCTGGGGACTCCCTGCATAATGTGCAGTGTGACTGGCTGGGGACTCCCTGTTAATGTGCAGTGTGACTGGCTGGGACTCCCCTGCATAATGTGCAGTGTGACTGGCTGGGGACTCCCTGCATAATGTGCAGTGTGACTGGCTGGGGCCCCTGTATAATGTGCAGTGTTATTGTTGGAGATTCACTGCCAGCGTTCTTGACGAAGCCGACGTCAGCGAGCACAGCCTGGCAGATATCACAGCAGAAACAATCAGGATGCCAGCTGTTGTTCATGCGCTTGATCACACGGCCATGATGAACTCCCCTGAGAACACCGACCACCAATACAACATGAGACCCACGACCCACACCAATACAACATGAGAACACCCACCGACCCACCCACCATACAACATGAGAACCCCACCGACGCACCCACAATACAACATGAGACACCCACCGACCCACCCACCAATACAACATGAGAAACACGACCCCACCACCAATACAACATGGAACACCACCCACCCACCAATACAACATGAGAACCCCACCCACCCACCAATCAAACATGAGAACACCACCACCCACCAATACAACATGAGAACACCCACCCACCACCCACACAGTGGATTTACAAAGAGATTTGGTGTGTGTGTGTGTGTGTGTATATGGTGTGGTATATGTATGTATATGTGTGTGTGTGTATGTGTGTATGTATGTGTGTGTGTTGTATTGTGTATGTATGTGTGTGTGTTATGTGTGTGTGGCGTATGTGTGTATGTGGTATGTATGTGTGTATATGGTGCGTATGTGTGTGTGTGTGTGTGTGTGTGTGTGTGTGTGTGTGTGTGTGTGTGTGTGTTGACTCACCACACTGGTGCAGCAGGGAGCGAAGAGCATCTGAAAGTCATGTTCACAGTATTTCCTGCCTTCAAACTGTCAGGAGAAAACTATGACATTTAACAAGGTGCTTCACTCACACAATAAACCCAAACACTGAACAGTTTGACATTTGAATAGCGGCAACTTTCCTCAAATTCCCCAGTGTTCCAGAATCCTGGAGGGAATAAACCGGAAATCCAGAATCCTCCAACCATGATTTTTGGAAACCTGGGAATTTGTGGGGAAATACAGGAATTGTGCATCCTACATGTTCTCATAGAAGAGCCCCTCGGGGAACTGCTGGAAGCACTGCGCGCAGACGAAGCAGCCCTCGTGGTACAGCTCCCCGTTGCTGTTGACGATCTTCTCTGCCGGGGCGAAGCCGCTCTTACAGCGCTCGCACGACGCGTTTGCCAGGGCGTTCGCCATGTTGCTATGGTGACAAAAATGAAAGTATGAAGATCAGAACAGACGACAACTCCAGAATTATTTGCTGCTGTTCTGTTGATCCTGACACAGCAATCCCTGTGAAATTAGCCCAAATCTGTTTGTGGTCTTGCGCAACTCAACTGACTGCAGTAATTGGCAAGGAGTTGGCACAATAACYACAAGAYACTGGCACTCTGGCTACCACACAGCAGCAGATTCTCCTGCAGSGGGCTTGAATAGGGGAATGCAATGTGAAAGAAATCCAAYGAGAAAGTTATTCCAACAGAGAACTGCTGGGCTGTTGGAYATSTGCCTTGAGTGTCTACAGAAACAYCACTGGCAAAYGTCAATATATTTTCCTCTCTACTACAGATCAGTGTTTTACAGAGTGGGGGTGTTKATCCCAAATGGCACTCTATTCCCTATATAGTGGACTAATTTTAACCACATCCCTATGGCTGGTTAAKGGTAGTGCACTACATAGGTAATAGGGAGCCTTTTGGGACAGAAAGACAAGCRTGGTTTTAGGGGCGGGGCCTTGTCCCTCAGACAGTCCCTTACTCAAATCATATTACTCACAGCACCGCTGTCCCCATGGAGACACACACGTTGCTCAGGGTCTGTCTCCTAATTTGGTCATCTGAGAGCAGTCAGAGAGACATGATAGATCATAGCTGTCTGATGGTATTCAGTGTTGGTTTATCACGTAATTGATCAGAGACACGTACTGTACTGTGTCGCCTCAACACTCATTGGCTTATTCCTACACCCCAAATCAAGTGCCAAAAAATGACAACATGGTCTACAAATAGACCGTGTGTAATGATCCAAATAATCAAACTTGTTTACATTTTWAAATAGATTGAATGTTTCGACCTAAAAGTGTTATAGAAACTAACCAACTAAGAGGCTAACGTTACCAAGCTAGAGAGAAAAACAGAGTTTGAAGTAYCTAACGTTAGCAAGTTCACAACACACACGTCCACTCACTTGACGTTACTAGCCTACTGTAYCAGTCAGGTTAGCGAACTAAATAGCTAGTTAACTTTATTTAAAAGTTATTTAATGTTTCAAGCCGATTCTCACGCCCATCATTAAAAAAAAATCACTAGAGGTGTTACACTTTATCACATACTTTATCACATACAGTACCGCACCGAACAAATTAGCTAACGTTAGCTGCCCGGCTAGCTATTAGCATGGTAACGTGCTGTGAAATTCGAGTGTTCATACTTGGATCCAAGCTCTTACCTGCCCGTCATTTCTACTACTCCCAGCATCACCTATCAACACCACCGTATCTACTTTCCCCCGGGGTCTTCAAATAGGACGAGTAATGGATTGATCAGATAAGGATTATCCGACGCGACTCCTAGCCAACTAGCAATTTTTTTTCCTCCAGAATCTTTGTGAGACACCCTTTCCTTGGTAGCTGGCGTTTTCTAACGAAAAGGAACGAAATACGACCCCTCTAACGGCTATTACACTGATAGCACTCCTGTTGCACTGACTGCAGCGTCCCTAAAGTTCTTCTGAACGAGGGGTGGACGCCATACCTGGCCTGCGGGGTTTGAATACAAATATTACGCTTTGGGGGAATTATTTTTTGTGGTAAAAAAAACAAACACTCCAGGCAACTCGTGAACGTCTAAAACTAGATAAATGAATGATAAGGACTTTACATTTTCAATATACTGCAGTTTTTCTGAATTTTGAAATTGTGATGTGGCCTTGAGACAAATTCCCACTCCTGTTCTAGACCCCTAACAAGCTGTTACAATACTTTAAATATGCACACACCTCTGCAATGACTGGATAGACATGTCTGAATGAGTCAAATCAACGTTTATTGGTTGTGTACACAGATTTGCAGATGTCATTGCAGATGCTGTGAATTGCTTGCCACAGAAGTTTGACCATGTAAAAGGTAGTATTTGGAATTTGGTATTTGTTAGGGTCCCCATTAGCTGTTAACTTAAGTACTGCTCTTTCCATTATATAGACCAGCGTTCCCAAACTCAGTCCTCGAGACCCAAGGGGCACTTTCAAATAGTCAACTCGTCATCAAGTTGTGATCATTTGAATCAGCTGTGTCGTGTTAGGGAAAAACAAAACGTGTAATCCCTGGGTCCCGAGGACCGAGTTTGGAAATGCTGACAGACGAAGAGGTGAAGCCATGAACTTTTATTGATGTCACGTGTTAAATCCACATCAATCTGAGATTAAGGGGAGGAATGGGTTAATGAAGGATTTTTAAATCTTGAGACATGGATTGTGTATGTGTGCCATTGGGCAAGACAAAAGATTGAAGTGCCTTGAATGGGGAAGACAAATATTTAAGAGCCTTTGAACGGGGTATGGTAGTAGGTGTCAGGCGCACTGGTTGTGTCAAGAACTGCAACGCTGCTGGTTTCACACTCGGACCGTTTTCCGTGTGTATCAAGAACGGTCCACCACCCAAAGGACATCCAGCCGACTTGACACAACTGTGGGAAGCATTGGAGTCAACATGGGCCAGCATCCCTGTGGACACGTTTATGGGTCAATTTCACGCCTATGTATTGAATCCAAAATAAAATAAATCGTGAAGATGAAAAATAAAGTTGAGATGTAAACATATTTTCGAGGAAGTGGAAATAAAGGATGTTGAAATCAAAAATCTAACAATTGAAAGCAAAATGTGTAGAATTGTAGGTCCGCTAGTTTGGAGTGACGGTTCGTCTTAACCAATCAATGAACAGATGTTTTTTTCATTGCCTATTTAAATAGACGGTCTGACGTCACCTCGTTTTAGCTAACGTACTTCAAAATTGTCAGTCACGTCAATCATGTACGGATATTAGAAGCATGTCTATCTATACATTTAATGACAAACCATCTAACTAATGAGGTAAACATATGAATTACCTGTTGCACAACTTCGGCTCAGGTGTATGGAGAACCAGTTACCAACACCTGCGCCGAACTTTGTGCAACAGGTACAGTTTTACATTTTAAAAACATTTTATTAGTTTAGCAGCCGCTCTATCCAGGGCGACTTACAAGATCAGTTAGGATTAAGTTCCTTGCTCAGGGGCTCTCATTGACAGAGTTTACACTAGTCGGAGCTGGGATTCTAACCAGCAACCTCTCCGTGACTGGCCCATCGCTTTAACTGCCAGGTGTCATTGTAAATCAACATGGAGGCCTGAACTTGCAGTGAATATCCGGCAGGGGGAGTAGTTGTATCATGAATGCACCAGTGAATGTAAACTGGCATTTACTGTAGCCAGAGAAGTTTCAATCCCACCCTTGCAATCTAAATGATGTTTTCTAACCTACATGCGAGATTTAAACTTTTTCCTAAAGATTATTTCACTTTTGTATCAAACCTTTGATTTTCATATATGTGTATAGTAGTGGATGAGTAGCTGGAGTGCCAGTCTTTTGTGATATCATGCCAACTCCTTGTCACTCATTGGCTTGACAATGAGCAATGTAACAATCCACCCTCAGATCTGAGACCAGTGGAGGAGTATTTGTTCTGTAGTTTCTGCAACTGGACAGTTGACACAGTGGATTAGGAAAGTATTCAAACCCTTGACATTTCCACGTTCTGTTACGTTATATTAAAATTGATTAAATTGTATTTTTTCCTCATCAATCTACACACAATACCCCATAATGACAAAGCAAAACAGGTTTTAGACATTTTTGCAAATGTATAAAATAAAAAAACGAATTCACATTTCATTAGTATCAGACCATTATCTCAGTACTTTGTTGAAGCACCTGTTGGCAGCGATTACAGCCTCAAGTCTTCTTGGGTATGAAGCTACAAGCTTGGCACACCTGTATTTGGGGAGTTTCTCCCATTATCTCTGCAGATCCTCTCAAGATCTGTCTGGTTAGATGGGAAGCGACGCTGCACAGCTATATTCAGGTCTATCCAGAGATGTTCGATCGGGTTCCAGTCTGGGCTCTGGCTGAGCCACTCAAGACATTCAGAGACTTGTCCGAAGCCACTCCCGTTGTCTTGGCTGTGTGTTAAGTCGTGTTGTCCTGTTGGAAGGTGAACCTGCCCCAGTCTGAGGTTTTCATCAAGGATCTCTCTGTACTTTTCTCTGTTTATCTTAACTCGATCCTGACTAGTCTCCATCGATTGCTCAGTTTGGCGGGCGGCCAGATCTAGGAAGAGTCTTGGTGGTTCCAAACTTCTTACATTTTAAGAATGATGGAGTCCACTGTGTTCTTGTGGACCTTCAATGCTGCAGACATTTTTTGGTACCCTTCCCAGATCTGTGCCTCGACACAATCCTGTCTCGGAGCTCTACGGACAATTACTTCGACCTCACGGCTCTGTTTTGCTTGTCTACATGAACTGTGGGACCTTATATAGACAGGTTTGTGCCTTAAAAATCATGTCCAATAAAAATAATTTACAACAGGTGGACTCCAATCAAGTTGTAGAACATCTCAAGGATGATAATGGAAACAGGATGGACCTGACCTCAATTCGAGTCTCATAGCAAATGGTATGATTTACTAATGTAAATAAGATATTTCTGTTTTATTTTAATAAATTTGCAAACATTCTAAAAACCTGTTTTCGCTTTGTCATTATGAGGTATTGTGTGTAGATTGAGGGAAAAAATGAATGTAATCCATTTTAGAATAAGGCTGTAACGTAACAATGTGGAAATAGTGAAGGGTCTGAATACTTTCTGAATGCACTGTCAACCTTGGTCGACATTGATCATCCTTGAGATGATTACAGCTTGGAATGTAATCAATACATTTTTTTGCAGCGAGCGTCCTTTAAAACATACCCACCTGCTATGTGGTTTAAATGTGTTACAAGTGACATCTGATCTGAGTCAACCTTTTGAGTCTCAGGTGTGACATTAACTATACAGATGGGCACAGATGGAAGAAGGGCAACGTCTTATGAGTTCCAAACCGACTTGCTAGTTTTACTTTTTTTTCATGTTCATCTTTACTTTTCTTGTACAGGGAGTTCATACCATTATCACATATGACCGCCAAGCACTACTGGACATGAGATCGACAGTTACTAACCTTCGACCTCGCAAGGCCCCGGGCCAGATGGAACTGTTCTCAAAGCAGACCAGCTGACAGGAAGTGTCTTCACTGACATTTTCAATCTGTCCTTGTCCCAGTCTATAATCCCCCAAAATGTTTCAAGCTGACCACCATTTGCCCCTGTTCCCATGAACTCCATGGTAACCTGCATAAATGACTGTAATTATAAAGTGCTTTGAAAGGCTGGTCATGACACACATCTAGACCATCATCACAGACACCCTGGACCCACTSCAATTTGCATACCGCCCCCTACAGATCCACAGATGACGCAATCTCTATTGCACTTCACACTGCCGTCTCCCACCTGGACAAGAGGGGAAATAACTATGTGAGAATACTGTTCATAGACTACAGCTCAGCGTTCAACAYCATAGTCCCCTCCAAGCTCATCACCAAGCTGGGGACACTGGGACTGAACACCTTCCTCTTCAACTGGATCCTGGACTTCCTGACGGGCCGGCCCTAGGTGGTGAGGGTAGGCAACAACACTGCTGCCACACTGATCCTCAACACGGGGGCCTCTTAGGGGTGTGTGCTTAGTCCCCTCCTGTACTCTCTGTTCACCTACAACCRCATTGCCAGGTGTAACAGTATAGCTTCCCTCTCCTCGCCCCTACCTGGGCTCGAACCAGGGACCCTCTGCACACATCATCAACTAACACCCACGAAGCATCGTTACCCATCGCACTACAAAAGCCGCGGCCCTTGCAGAGCAAAGGGAACAACTACTTCAGGTCTCAGAGCGAGTGACGTCACCCGATTGAAACGCTATTAGTGCGCACCACTGCTAACTAGCTAGCCATTTCACATCGGTTACACAGGCACGACTCCAACACCATCATCAAGTTCTCTGACGACACAACAGTGGTAGACCTGATCACCGACGGCAATGAGACAGGGAGAGGTTGTTGTCCTGGCACCACACTGCTAAATCATAACCTCCTCCCTGTAGGA
>NC_036846.1:24797710-24805312 GCF_002910315.2 Salvelinus sp. IW2-2015
TATTTGTCACATGACGTTGAATACAATGAGTGTAGATTTTGCCGTGAAATGCTTTCTATGAACCCAACCTGACCATGCAGAGTAAAACACATTAAAACAGTAACTCAAGAGGAATGAAATACACAACAATGGAGCTATATACATGGAGTACCAGTACCAGATCAAGTGACTATATACATGGAGTACCAGTACCAGATCAATGTGGAGCTATATACATGGAGTACCAGTACCAGATCAATGTGGAGCTATATACATGAGTACCAGTACCAGATCAATGTGGAGCTATATACATGGAGTACAGTACCAGATCAATTGGAGCTATATACATGGAGTACCAGTACCAGATCAATGTGGAGCTATATACATGGAGTACCAGTACCAGATCATGTGGAGCATATACATGAGTACCAGTACCAGATCAATGTGCAGGGGTACGAGCTATTTGAGGTAGATGTGTACAGTGGTAAAGTGGTAAAGGTTGTACAGGTAAAGTGACTAGGCATCAGGATAGATACTAATAAGAATAAAACAATGAACAGAGTAGCAGAAGCATATGATGAGTGTAAAGATGTGTTTGTATGTATGTTTGTGTTGTGTCGTAAGTGTGTGTGTGTGTGTGTGTGTGTGTGTGCATTTTTAATTAACTATTTATCAGTCTAATGGCTCGAGGGTAGAAACTATCTGGTAGCCTGTTGGTACAAGAGCTGATACTCCGGTACCATTTGCTGGACGGTAGCAGAGTGAACTATCTATGGCTTGAGTTCGGGGCAATTTTTTTGGCCTTTCTCTGACACGCCTGATATAGACGTCTTGGATGGCAGGGAGCTCGCCCCGGGATGTGTACTGGGCTGTTGGCATTACCCTCTGTAGTGCTTTGTGGTCGAGAGCAGTACATTTGCCATACCAAGCTGTGATGCAGCCAGTCAAGATGCTCTCGATGGTGCAGCTGTAGAACATTTTGAGGATCCGATGGCCATGCCAAATCTTTTCATCTTTTTGAGGGGGAAGAGGCACAGTCATGCCCTCTTCACGACTGTGTGGATGTATGTGGCCATGTTAGTTTGAGTTATGTGGACGCCAAGGAACTTGAACTCTCTACCTGCTCACTGCCTGCCCTGTCAATGTGAATTGTGGGTGTGGCTCTCCCCTCTTTCTCCTGTAGTCCACGATCAGCTCCTTGATCTTACTGACGGTTAGGCGGAGAGGTTGTGTCCCTGGGCACCAACACGTGCTTAAACTCACTAACCTCCTCCCGTGGTAGGCTTGTCTCATTGCCGCGGTGAGTGCAGGTTCACCACTGTGTTGTGTCGTCAGAGAACTTGATGATGGTGTTGAGTCGTGGTCCTGCAGCGCCATTGCCGGGTTGTAGTGTGAACAGAGAGTTCAGGAGGGACTAGCACACACACCTCAAGAAGGCCCCCGTGTTGAGGATCAGTGTGGCAGCGGTGTTGTTGCCTACCCTCACCACCTAGGGCCGGCCCGTCAGGAAGTCCAGGATCCAGTTGAAAAGGAAGGTTTCAGTCCCAGTGTCCCCAGCTTGGTGATGAGCTTGGAGGGGACTATGGTGTTGAACGCTGAGCTTGTAGTGCTATGAACAGATTCTCACATAGTTATTTCCCCTCTTGTCCAGGTGGAGACGGCAGTGTGAAGTGCAATAGAGATGCGTCATCTGTGGATCTGTAGGGGGCGGTATGCAAATTGGCAGTGGGTCCAGGGTGTCTGTGATGATGGTCTAGATGTGTGTCATGACCACTTTCAAAGCACTTTATTAATTACAGTCATTTTATGCAGGTTACCATGGAGTTCATGGAACAGGTTCTCTCTTCTATACAATGTGATTTTGATTTGATTCTGCTGTGACATTGTTCCACGACCTGACTCAGATCTGGACTAACAAGTGGAGGACATGGAAGAGAGAGAGAGAGAGACAGAGAGCTGCAACCTATACTTATGTTTATTTATTTTCCCTTCYCATTCGTACTATTTGCAATTGCGAGAAAGAGAGAGAGAGAAACATTATTTCTGAGAAATCGCAACAGACTGTGAGTCAAAAAAAATAAGTGATTAGAAAAACAAAGTAACAGAGTTCTTGGCAGAGGGTATTTGTTGCGCAAATGTGAGCCTTAACACATAGAGAGAGACAAGATTTCTGAGAAATCATAACAGAAAGTGAGTCCAAAAAAAATAAAGAGAAATTCCGGGGATTGATGAGAAAATGACAGGAACGTTAAGGCTTAAAATAAACTGCTGGGGAGAAAGGAGGGGGGGGGGAAATCTGGGTCGAGATTTAGTTTTCAACTAATGTCACAAACAGAGGTAGATTATGTTCAGTTGTTTAATTTAGCTGAGATGATTGTTTTCTCCCTGTGTTGCTGATGGTTATTCTGGTCCGCTCATACAGGAGTAATAAAGGCCCATTGCACTATTGTGAAATACTTAAAAATGTTGTGTTGATTTAACATGAGGTGCAGCAACAGCCTCAGCACTCCTCCTTCCCTCTACGATGTCTGGCTANATACAATGTGATTTTGATTTGATTCTGCTGTGACATTGTTCCACGACCTGACTCAGATCTGGACTAACAAGTGGAGGACATGGAAGAGAGAGAGACAGAGACAGAGAGCCGCAACCTATACTTATGTTTATTTATTTTCCCTTCCCATTCGTACTATTTGCAATTGCGAGAAAGAGAGAAACATGATTTCTGAGAAATGGTAACAGAATGTGAGTCAAAAAAAATAAGTGATTAGAAAAACAGAGTAACAGAGTTCTTGGCAGGGGGTATTTGTTGCGCAAATGTGAGCCACAGATAGAGAGAGAGACATGATTTCTGAGAAATCATAACAGAAAGTGAGTCCCCAAAAAATAAAGAGAAATTCTTGGGATTGATGAGAAAATGACAGGAACGTTAAGGCTTAAAATAAACTGCTGGGGAGAAAGGAGGGGGTTATCTGGGTCGAGATTTAGTTTTCAACTAATGTCACAAACAGAGGTAGATTAGGTTCAGTTGTTTAATTTAGATTAGATTATTGTTTTCTTCCTGCGCTGCAGATGGCTATTCTGGTCCGCTCATACAGAAAGTAATAAAGGCCCATTGCACTATTGTGAAATACTTAAAAATGTTGTGTTGATTTAACATGAGGTGCAGCAACAGCCTCAACACTCCTCCTTCCCTCTACGATGTCTGGCTATCGGCTAGGTTGGAATAGTCTGCTGTGCAATGCCGAGGCTACGCAAAGTCACTGCAGGTAAATGGGCAGGGGCAGAAAGACTGCAGTCACACGTAGAGAGAGAAAGCGCTCCCATAGTACTGCCGAATGGCAGAGCAAAAGCGACTCTTCATTGCTAACTCCCGCCTGCGTGCATTCGACGTAACTTTTCAAAAAGCTACTCCCCTTCGGATGTGTAGGTTGTGTCCTTTGTCCACAGTTCGGGCTACTAGCTGGGTTTATTTTACGCCTGCTACGTTAGTAGTAGCTGGGMGAACCAAACGAGATGGGGGCGAAGTAGGTGGCTCGCTAGCTAGATAAGAGTGAAGGTTGGWCTGTCTGTACTGCAGTGGCYGTGGGTAGCCTTGGTTGTGKTATGCGGACTAAGTAGTTAGCWAGGATACGATTGAAGAAGGAAAACGCTGAGTTAAGTGTAACGGCATTCTCGCCTGCTGTGAAGTGAATGTTTGAACTTGCAGTGTGTTTTATACACGACTGCTACCTGGTTGCTAGCTAGAAGCGACATTGAACAGAGAGAGGGGAAAGGATCAACTTTCCAGCCTGACGCAGAACCGCAAACATGCAGTTGACAGAGTTCCTTGCTTCAGGAACCTTCCTGATCCTGCTCCTTGTCCCGTGGTCCGACAGCCGTAAGTAAACAACAAAGCCCACTAAGCTATTGTTGGTACTGCGTGGGGATAACTTGTTATTTAGCTTGCCCGCTAGTTAATTGTTTTGAATAATGTAATTTTTTTCCTGCTTAGCTGATGCTTTGAAACCTCACGCCCAGGACTTTTTGTCAGTAAGTTAGGGGCTGGATCATTTTTAGCAACTAAAATGTATTAAGGTAACTAATGGGAAATTCTGTTCTGTTCTGTGCTTGTGGTTATTTTCAGTTTCCTTGTCCTCGGAAGAAGCTAACCAGTTCTTGAGGAGACACAGAAGAGCGAATCACGTTTTCGAGGAAGACGAAAACAAGGCACCTGGAGCGAGAGTGTGTGGAAGAGAAGTGTAGCAAAGAGGAGGCGAGAGAAGTATTCGAGAACGACCCTGAAACAGTGAGCTACACTATCACTACACACTTGATCGTGTCAAATCAAATGGCACTCATTGCACTTCTTTCCATTGCATATAGACACGGACTAGCTGCGCACATTGGATTTGTCTTGCCGTAATGACTGATCCTATAGCCTACTTGTTTATAACATAACGATTCTGTGTTATAGTGTTCAAGCTCCAAATATGGGTATAGCTAACTGCACTCAATCATAAGCAATGACTATACCAAACACTACCAGTCCGATCAATTATTGCCAGTAGTGTTCCCTTTGTGTTCAACTACACATTGGGCTTTGGGAACATGCCAGATTATGGACATTTGCTATACTACTGTTAAGGTTTGTGATTATGTAAATGATCCTGCTTCTGCGTGATGGGATCATACATGGGAGTGATTATGCTAATGAGCGCTGTACTGCTGTGTTTTTGATTGGTCCTCGGGGAGACTGCTTACAGTAAGCTGGATGGAAGGTGACTAGGGGAATGTGTTTTAATGAATTCCAGGCAGAGCAAACAATGCTCACACACAGGTTTAATCTGACGTGTGTCTGTCACACAGGGCTCCTATCCCCTCAGGGTTATATACGTTAGGTCTAGGTTCTGCCAGCTAGCTTCATGACTGTGGTTGAGCAGCCTCCAGTATCCATGCTATTAATAATTCTACATTCCCAAATGCCTCCCTACTCCCTATACAGTGCACTACTTTTGACCAGGGCCCATAGGACATCCAGTATAATTCTTCCTTGGTCAGTTGTCATTGGGAAGTAGACAATATTGTAGATTGGCATATTAAACAGGCTTAATGCTGATCTGTAAATGTTGTGCCATATAATATGTTGTTGTTATAAAGAAAAAACATGTATTTGTGAGGAAAGAGCTGGGGTGAAAGTGAGGAGATGGAAAGGAGAGAGGTCATCAGGGGTGAGAGAGTTGTAATGGGTCGAAGTGAAGAGTGTGTGGGTCATAGATGAGAGAGGATGAGGTGGTACTAGTGGTGGTGGAGACTCGGGAGCGTGAATGGAGATCACGAGAGGTGTGTGTAAGGGATCAGAAGGAGGGATGGTGTGTGGTATTAGTGTGTGAGATCGGGGGTTTGTATCCGTGACAGGACTGCACGCCTCATTACAGATCCATTATTCATTTTAAACGTGCTATCTCTGACTCTGCAGTTCTCTCACAACCGCTGCAGCTTCTCCCTGGCTGTTCTTGCCAAGAAGGGAGTGTTCCTGGTTTTACCATACCCCAACCTAGTCTCCCTGAGCAACGAACAGTTCTTCAGATTTGCTAGCCTTAGGTCTCATCTCTCTGCCAGCAGTTGGAAGGTTTCTGCCTGTTCCCCTCCTCTATCCCACACTCTACCTTCTCAGATGGAATGTAGAAGGATTAATGACGTTTTCGAAGGTCTCAAGTAGACGACACACTGGTCAGGAGGTTCTCTTATCTAGAAATACCTTCCATTTACTTTCTTCATCTTTCTCTTTTTTCTAGGGCAGGCAGAAACTCTTGGAGGAACCATGTCATTGTCCCATCAAGTCTTGTTTTCAATTTTAAGTTTCCCCCAGTTAACTCCATGTACTCTATGTAGGCAGAAAGAGAAGGCAGGGCAGGCAGGCAGGCAGGCAGGGCAGGCATGCAGGCAGGCAGGCAGGCAGGCAGGTAGGCAGAGGCAGTTCGGTCCCAGAACTGGTTTGTGCTCTAAGCTAATGCCATTGCTGCTCATAGTGAAACCAAAAGACATTTGCTAACGAGTGGACAAAGGAGTTTATCCATAATAGCACAAATCAGATGGCACCCGGCTCTTCTGCAAGAGAGAGAGTTGAGATAGAATGTATTAACATTAGAACGTTCCCAGGGAAAAGCCCTGGAAGGGGATACTAGTCTGTGGTCCACACCCCATTAACATGATTTGACTTGAATGCATATCTATCAGAACATTCCAGCTTTTCAATAATTATCGTCTCCAGTGTATTCATATTATTCTACTCATAACATTAACATTCATACAGACTTTTACAAATAAGATCCTATCTTTTTTTTTGATTTTTTCTCTTAAGACTACCTTCACTTGTACAATCACAATCTCTGACATTTAGGTCTCAATCTGGTTCATGTTTGACCTCAATAGTATTAAGAAAGGACTGTTATCAAACATCACTAACAGCCCTCTCTCCTTCTGTCCTCTCTCCTTCTGTTCTCCCTTCAGCGACTACTTTCTTTCCAAAGTACCTTAGGTAAGTTGGTTCCTGTTCCCAACAACTCTTCCGCGTTGGGTGAGATTGTTATTTCTTGATTAGGATATTAGCATCTGGTATGTGTTTTAACTATCTTCTCTCCCTTGTCTCTCTCTCTCTGCCCTGTCTCTCTGCCCTGGTCTCCTCTTCTCCTCTCTCTCTGGCCCTGTCTCTGTCTCCCTCTCTGTTAGCGTGCATGGAGAAGTCGGGAGACACGGACAAGAAGAAACAAGAGCCTGATCACTTGTGTTCACAGTGTGATGCCTCGTCTGTCTTGTCCTGCTCTGACTAGGGCTGCAGACAGACAACTGAACTCACGTTACAGTAGATATGAGCATGTTAGCTCCCTCTCTCTCTACACCACTTTATGTACACCCTCCTTTCTATGCATACTCATTTACCCTCTCTGCCTCTCTCATTCACCTCTCTCTCTCTCTTCTCTCCTCTCTTCTCTCATTCACCCTCTCTCTCTCTTTTCTCCTCTCCTCTTCTTTCACCCTCTCTCTTCTCTCTCTCTCTCTTATACACCCTCTCTCTCTCTATCTCTCCTCTCTCATTCACCCTCTCTCTCTCTCTCTCTTCTCTCCTCTCTCATTCACCCTCTCTCTCTCTCTCTCTCTTCTCTCTCTCCTCTTCTCATTCACCCTCTCTCTCTACTTTCTCCTCTCCTCTCTTTCACCCTCTCTCTCTCTCTCTCCTCTCTTTCACCCTCTCTCCTCCTCTCTCATTCTCTCTCTCTCTCTCTCTTCCCCCTCTCCCCTCTTCTCCCTCTCTCTCTCTCTCCTCCTCTTCTCTCTCTCATTCCCTCTCTTTGTGGTTTATAAATGGTGCCTATGAGGAGCAGTGAGCACATAGTTCCTTCTGTTGGGCAGGGCAGGCTGCCACTGCACCACCTCACTACTGCAGAACACTGAGAGAAAGGTTTCTCTGATTTAAGGTGGAGAAGATGAGAGGGAGGAAGTCTACTTCATGTTCTATGGGCTTCGTGTCTTACTGCGGTTCTGCGTTCAAGCCAGCATACCCGCTTTAAACTGCTGCTGGACTTTGAGACGGAGGCAGGATGCGTGTGGAACTCTGCAGTAGTAACAAAGTGTGCGTGACAC
>NC_036846.1:24813472-24822249 GCF_002910315.2 Salvelinus sp. IW2-2015
TTATTAGTCCGGGATTCAATCAAAGGTTCATTATCGACAAGCACAGCACTGTACTCTAGACGCAGGGCTGCCCAACCCTCTTCCTGGAGATCTACAATCCTGTGGATTCTCAGTCTTGCTAGCTACTTCCAG
Source organism: Salvelinus sp. IW2-2015 (assembly GCF_002910315.2). NCBI lineage: Eukaryota > Metazoa > Chordata > Actinopteri > Salmoniformes > Salmonidae > Salvelinus > Salvelinus sp. IW2-2015. The sequence goes on from NC_036846.1 coordinate 24,813,605, forward strand.
ACACTAATGGAGAAACACCTCACTCTGAGCATGTTATCACAGCGTAGAAGAGCTGGTCAGGCTGTTTTCATGTTATCAGAGCGTTGGTGACTGTAACTGTGCTGCTGGCAACAATTTAACTATGTTTTTTTTGCCGACATTTACTGACACTGGTTATATTCAACGCTGTAGCGCGTTCCTAAATTCCTCAGTTATTCTGCGCTCTGAAATCGGAGTAGATGCCAGAGGAATTTACGGCTGCATCATAACCCTCTCTCCCCCCTCTCTCTCCCCCCTCAGGAGATCACACATTGTGTCTCTCACCATGAAGAGGACTCCCGTTCCCTCTACCTGGGCCGGATGTTCAGCGGTGTCCCAGTGGTCAGGCTAGCTTCCGCAGGAGAGTCCAGACTGGGTAGGCCTTACCTTTGACCTCTAACCTTTTAACCTTACCAGTCTCTGAGGTTTACCTCTTTTCCAAGAGACCGACCTGGAAAGATGCCAGCAAGGCAAAAGCATTTTAAGGGTTGTAGTTCCAACCATAGTCTTGTACCATTGTAGAATTATATTACATTCTGTCTTTATCTCTCCTCCCTCCTCTAGCTTCTCAGCTGAGTTTGACCTCCGTACCTTTGACCGGAGGGGGTCATCTTCTTCGCTGGTGGTCACTGAACAGTTCCTGGATTGTTCTGGCAATGCATATGGGAAACTGGAGCTGCAGCTGAGGTACGGGGCGGTCAGCCGGGTCACCAGCAGCGGCCCGTCGTCAACGACGGACAGTGGAGAAAGGTCAGAGGTTATTCTGGGGTTTACAAAGGGGGGGGGGTAACTTATGGGTTGGGTCTCAATAGTCTAAAGTGGCATCTCCTCTCCAGAGGGGTCTTGACTCAGGGTGCATCCCAATGCCCCCTTATTCCCTATGTAGTGCACTACTTTTTGGAGGAGGTGTTACTGGTGACCTGGTCAGAATGTATAGGATAATAGGATATAATGATATAATTTGGGACTGAGACACTAGGATAAGAACGTGTCAAATGTTTTTTTAACAATTTGAGCTCCTGTCTTTTCTGATTGGTCTGTAGATCTCAGTGGAGGAGCAGGGGCGGAGTCTGGTGATAAAGATTGACAGGGAGGCGGTGATGAAGATAGCTGTGAATGGAGATCTGTTCACCCTGAAGAAGGCTTGCATGAACTCAACCTGACTGTAGGGGGCGTCCCTTTCAAAGAGGACAGTCTCATCAACCAGGTTAGGGGGGTGGGGTATGTTCTCTCTAGAATCTCTGTTATGGGGAATGTGTGTGTTGTGTTCTCTGCCTAATGTGTGTGTGTGTGTTGGTTCTCTGCCTAATGTGTGTGTGTGTTGGGTTCTCTGGCTAATGTGTGTGGTGTGTTGGCTTCTGCTGTGTGTGGTGTGTGTGTGGTTCTCTGCTAATGTGGTGTGTGTGTGTTGTGTGTTGGGTCTCTGCCTAATGTGTGTGTGTGTGTTGGTTCTCTGCCTAATTGTGTGTGTGTGTTCTCCAGGTGAACCCGAGGTTTGATGGCTGTATGCGCGAGTGGCGCTGGTTTCCTGGTTAACAGGAGAGGATACGTCCATTCAGGAGACCATCAAGTCTAATGACAACATGCAGTGTTTCAGTACAGAAAACCCCGGAACCTATTACCCTGGGACAGGCTTCGCTCTGTTCAACATCACATACGGTAGGTCTGTTGTGTGTGTGTGTGTGTGTGTGTGTGTCTCTATGCATCTTCTGATTTGTATGTATGGTTTACACATTTACCTGTGTGTGTATAACCACATCTCTCTCCCCCAGCAGAGTCCCAGTCTCTGAGTATCCAGCTGACTCTGAGACCAGCCTCCACTGTTGGGGTTCTATTGGCTCTGGTTTATCAGGACAGCGTGCCTCTCTCCATCTCTCTCTCCGACTACCACAGAGACAACCAGGAGTGGCGGGAGGTGAGATGTTACGTTGACTCTGCGTCTGACTCTGCGTCTGACTCTGCGTCTGACTCTGCGTCTGACTCTGCGTCTGACTCTGCGTCTGACTCTGTGTCTGACTCAATTTGCTTTATTGGCATGATGTAACAATGTAGATATTGCCAAAGCTTACTTTGGAGATTTACAATATTAACAGAATTCAAATGATAATAATAATCAATATTGTCAGGGACAACAGTAACAACAATCAAGGGTAAAATAACCATTGAACGATAACAGTAGAGGACATGTGCAGGTTGGTCAGACACTGTCCCTCATCTTATGGCAGGCAGCAATGTAGTGCGCTGCCAACCCACAGATCTCTGCGTCCTCCCTCAACAGGACGGGTAGCCTATCCTCAGCAGAGAGGTCTTTGAAACCTTGAATAAGGGTTTCATATTTGGGGAAATGAAATTCTAATTGTTTTATATTTTTGACATTTTGTCAGGAAAGGCAGCTCCGTCTCAGGTTCTGCTGTTGTGCAGTGGTTGCACAGCCTTTCCTCTACAGGGAGCCAGGTTTTCCTGTGTCTACCCTTCTCAATGGCAAGGCTGTGCTCACTGAGCCTGTACTTTGTCAAGGATTTTCTAAGGTTTTGATCAGTAACCATGGTCAAATAGTTAGCCACGGTGTACTGTCGATTTAGGGCCAGATAGCACTGCATTTTGCTTTGTGTTTGTGCTTGTGTTTCTCAATAAGCAATGTAGTTTTGTTTTGACTGTGTTGTAATTTGGTTTATTCTGATTGATTGGATGTTCTGGTCCTGAGGCTTCAGTGTGTTAGTAGAACATGTTAGTGAACTCAGGACCAGCTGGATGAGGGGACTGAGGCTTCAGTGTGTTAGTAGAACAGGTTAGTGAACCCAGGACCAGCTGGATGAGGGGACTGAGGCTTCAGTGTGTTAGTAGAACAGGTTAGTGAACCAGGACCAGCTGGATGAGGGGACTGAGGCTTCAGTGTGTTAGTAGAACAGGTTGTGAACTCAGGACCAGCTGGTAGGGTCATCATCTCTTCTTTGCTCAGCTCTTGGCATTGCAGGGCTTGGTAGTGAATTGTGTCACTGTATGTTTCCAAAACTGAATTGCTCTTTTTTAGTTTTTATTATTAATGGATATTGGTCTAATTCTGCCCTGCTTACATGGCTGTCTGACTCGCTGTCTGACTCGCTGTCTGACTCGCTGTCTGACTCGACTCTGTCCGTATTAATTCATGTTTTGTTGTTGTCTCGAGTGTGATGTCTGTCTGACTGTCTCTTTCTCTCTCCCCAGTATGTCCTGGTCGCTGTGGGTGATGTGTATCGTGGCCAGCGCCCCGGCCTTCCTGTGTGATGCAGAGGTTCATGAGGTCAATGTGACGGTCAGTGGGAACCTGACCATACTAGAGGTGGACGGTCAGCCTGGACAGAGTCCCACCACACCTGGACAGGAGACGGTTGACCTCAGTCTGCCTTCAACCACCTTTATAGGAGGGTCCCCGGTGAGTTAGACGGGTATAGAAGGGCTCCCGGTGAGTAGACTGGTATAGGAGGGCTCCCGGTGAGGTAGACGGGTATAGGAGGGTCCCCGGTGAGGTAGACGGGTATAGGAGGGCTCCCCGGTGAGGTAGACGGGTATAGAGAGGGCTCCCGGTGAGGTAGACGGGTATAGGAGGGCTCCCCGGTGAGTTAGACGGGTATAGGAGGGCTACCCGGTGAGGTAGCGGGAATAGGCAGAGAGAGACATGCAACAACACACACTCATTCTACTGTACTCTAGAACAACACCAGTTACAAACAAAGAGCCTCACTGACACACACACACAGTTTCGCCTTTTACCATTAACCACTTCAACTGGTGTCATTAATTTCAGTTCTTGACCCTGACCTGTGACCTCTAACCCTGTACCAGACGTGCCCCTGGTGTCGACCTCGGTGTCGTCTTTCTACCGCGGCTGCATGGAGGTGACGATCAACGGCCTGGCTCTGGACCTGGACGAGGCCTTCCACAAACACAACGACATCCGCTCCCACTCCTGCCCTCTGCTGGGGGGGCTTGTGACCGCTGCAGTCCCCTTCAGCCCGTCCTCACTGGAGTCGGGGGAAGTTGCCCCTAGACACTGATCTTGGGTCAGGTTGACATTTCCCCCAAATAGTTAAGGTTAGGATTAGGGGGAGTGGAACCTGATCCTAGATCTGTAGCAAGGGGAAACTTCCCCCTGTCCACTACAGTCCACCATACCCACAGGGCCTTAACCTAAGCAAGGAATGAGTCCCAAATAGCACTCTATTCCCTATATGACCCCTATGGGTTCTGGTCAAAACTAGTGCACTATTTGGGAATAGGGTGCCATTTGGGATGTACCCAGGAGCTGGCGAGTGGCCAACCCTTCTCCCGGCAACCCTTCTCCCGCCAACCTTCTCCCGCCACCCTTTCCCCCACCCTCCCGCCACCCTTCTCCGGCCAACCTTCTCCGGCAACCTTTTCCCGCCAACCTTTCTCCGCCAACCCTTTTCCGGCCAACCCTTCTCCCGGCCAACCCTTCTCCCGACCAACCTTTCCTGACTACCTCAGTCATTCTACTCTCAGCGTGATTGAATGTAGGAGCACCCTCTCACATCCGAGGTTACAGATGCCTTGCAGAATTCAGTGATATCTTGAAAAGAAAATCCAATATCTCACACTGCTCTTGCCAGTATCTTTTAGTGTAATAAGCTTATGTATCGGCCTCCCGGCTTCGTCAGAGCTAACGGTGATCAAACTGGATCCATAAGTGGAATAGCTGGCAGTACTCCAGAAGAGGTTTGGTAAACTGACCCAGTCCCTTGTGGAACAAAACCTAATAAGGTGTGTGGGGGTGTATTCAGTAGCACAAGGCTTTGTTGTTGTAAAACTTGCACACCATCGCAGGTAAAAATGGACTGAGTTTAATAAAAACATCTGTTCGGTGCTTTCCAACTTAATGCAAACTTAGTTTACCTGCAATTTAGCTCTGCACACTGCCTACAGATTACAACATGGGGCTAGCCTTCTCTTAATATGACCCCATTAAAAAAAACTTCCTTACCCTCCCAAACCATGCTTCTAGTCCTCTACAGTTACATCCACCCACCCTCAGCCAATGAAACACTCCATAATGTCCCCCTGTCACATGCCCCTCCTCCTTCCTCAGTATCACCAATCAGCACACGCCAGGAACACACTTTAAGCCAATCAGATGAGGCTAATTAACATGCAGTAACCAATCAGACACACAGGGGGAGGGAGCACTGTTCACCACACTGAGCTACTGAGAGAATAGGAGTGTAAGCGCTGTAATATACTGTATGTGAAATAATGTGACTAAATGCTTTTTAGAAAAAATACGAAAGAAAGAAGAAAAAAAACGACCTCAACGCATCAAGATAATCATCCAAACGGTTTCACTTCTCTAAAGAATGTCAGAAGAACAAAGAACATAATCTTTCATTATTTCATTAGGCCAGAAAGGGCTGCGGTATTTCCTCCTCTGGGATCTGAGTTTCTGATGAATTTCACAATGGAGCGGTCGATGGAGGTTTTCTCTCTGTGTTATTATACTATAGGTTTGTTTGGCTGGTGATTTGTTCACCTGTCTTTTTAGTCTTTTACATCCTGATCACATCAATTCAGTCTGTTTGAAAACTTAATAAAGATGATGGCATGGAGTTTTAAAACTGGTTGTGGAGAGATTTATTTTTAGTAATTTTTTTTCATTGTGCTGCTCATTATGTCTTAGCCCAGTTTGACCATGATAATGTCCAAATGGGACCCTATGTAGTGCACTAGTTTTGAACAGGGCCTGGTCATCAGAGCTGAACACTGCAACTACATCACATGACCACTAGGTGGAACCAGAAGCGTAATAACAAATCGCATGCTTCAGTCAGTATTTTTATAATGTAAAACATTTTAATACCGGGATCCACCACAGTGAGAGAAGTTGGTTCACATTTCAAACATTTGGTTCTCTCAATTTATGTTCCAGTTCATCTCTGACCAAGCCCTTCCTACTGTCTGACCCAAGCCTTCCTACTCTCTGACCCAAGCCCTTCCTACTCTCTGACCCAAGCGCGTCCTCTCACTGAACCAAGCGCGTCTTCTCACTGAACCAAGCGCGTCCTTCTCACTGAACCAGCGCGTCCTTCTCTCTGAACCAAGCCCTTCCTACTCACTGACCAAGCCTTCTTCTCACTGACCAAGCCCTTCCTACTCTCTGACCCAACCCTTCCTTCTCACTGACCAAGCCTTCCTACTCACTGACCCCAAGCCCTTCCTTCTCTCTGACCCAAGCCTTCTCTCTCTACCAGCTTCCTACTCTCTGACCCAAGCCCTTCTACTCGCCTTCCTACTCTCTGACCCAAGCCCTTCCTTCTTCTGACCCGCCTTCCTACTCTCTGACCCAAGCCTTCTACTCGCCCTTCCTACTCTCTGCCCAGCCCTTCCTATCTCTGAACCAAGCCTTCCTACTCACTGAACCAAGCCTTCCTACTCTCTGACCCAAGCCTTCTACTCTCTGACCCAAGCCCTTCCTACTCTCTGACCCAAGCCTTCTACTCTCTGACAAGCCTTCCTACTCTCTGACCAAGCCCTTCCTACTCTCTGACCCAAGCCCTTCCTACTCTCTGACAAGCTTCCTACTCTCTGACCCAAGGCCTTCCTACTCTCTGACCAAGCCTTCTACTCTCTGCCAACTCTACTCGCCAAGCCCTTCCTTCTCACTGACTCAAGCCCTTCCTATCTCTGACCAAGCCCTTCTACTCTCTGACCCAAGCCTTCCTACTCTCTGACCCAAGCCCTTCCTACTCTCTGACCCAAGCCCTTCCTTCTCACTGACTCAAGCCCTTCTCCTCTGACCCAAGCCTTCCTACTCTCTGACCCAAGCTTCCTACTCTCTGACCAAGCTTCCTTCTCACTGCCTCACCTTCCTACTCTCTGACTCAAGCCCTTCCTACTCTCTGACCCAAGCCTTCCTACTCTCTGACCAAGCCCTTCTACTCTCTGACCCAAGCCTTCCTACTCTCTGACCAAGCCTTCTACTCTCTGACCAAGCCCTTCCTATTCTCTGACAGCCTTCCTTTTCTCTACAAGTGTGTATCTCTCTCTTCTATTTTAGTATCAGTCAAAAGTTTGGACACCTATCTTCTATTATTTTTATTTTTTAATTCTTCCTATTTCTACATTGTAGAATAATAGTGAAGACATCAAAACTATGAAGTAACATATGGAATCATGTAGTATCCAAAAAAGTGTTAAAACAATCAAATACATGAGATTCTTCAAAGTAGCCACCCTTTGCCTTGACAGCTTTGCACACTTTTGGCATTCTCTCAGCCAGCTTCATGAGGTAGTCACCTGGAATGCATTCAATTAACAGGTGTGCTCTAAGTTAATTTGTGTAATTTCTTTCCCTCTTAATGTGTTTGAGCCAATCAGTTGTGTTGTGACAAGGTAGGGGTGGTATACAGAAGAGAGCCTTTTTGGTAAAAGACTGAGTCCATGTTATGGCAAGAACAGCTCAAATAAGCAAAGAGAAATGACAGTCCATTACTTTAAGACATGAAGGTCAATCATGCGGAACATTTTATAGAACTTTGAACGTTTCTTCAAGCGCTATGATGAAACTGACTCTCACAGGAAAGGAAGACCCAGACTTACCTCTGCTGCAGAGGAGAAGTTCATTAGAGTTACCAGCCTTAGAAATTTCATCCCAAATAAATGCTTCAGAGTTCAAGTAACAGACACATCAACATCAACTGTTCAGAGGAGACAGGCTTATGAAATCAAATTTTATTGGTCACATTCACATGGTTAGCAAATGTTAATGCGAGTGTAGCGAAATGCTTGTGCTTCTAGTTCTGACCGTGCAGTAATATCTAACAAATTCACAACGACTGCCTTATACACACAAATGTAAAGGGATGAATAAGAATATGTACATATAAATATATGGATGAGCGATGGCTGTGAGCCATAGGCAAGATGCAGTAGTGGTTATAAATACAGTATATACGTATGAGATGAGTAATCGAGGATATGTAGACTTTATTATAGTGGTGTTATTTAAAGTGACTAGTGATTCCTTTATTACATCCATTTATGAAATGTATTAGTGGCTAGAGATTTGAGTCTGTATGTTGGCAGCAGCCACTCTATGTTAGTGATGGCTGTTTAACAGTCTGATGGCCTTGAAATAGAAGCTGTTTTTCAGTTCTCTCGGTCCTGCTTTGATGCACCTGTACTGACCTCGCCTTCTGGATGATAGCGGGGTGACCAGGCAGTGGCTCGGGTGGTTGTTGTCCTTGATGGTCTTTTTGGCCTTCTGTGAATCGGTGCTGTAGGTGTCCTGGAGGGCAGGTAGTTTGCCCCGGTGATGCGTTGTGCAGACCGACTACCTCTTGAGAGCATTACGGTTGTGGAGGAGCAGTTGCCGTACCAAACGGTGATACAGCCCGACAGGATGCTCTCAATTGTGCTCTGTAAAAATTTGAGTGTTTTAGGTGACAAGCCAAATTTCTTCAGCCTCCTGAGGTTGAAGAGGCGCTGTTGCGCATTCACCACGCTGTCTGTGTGGGTGGACCAATTCAGTTTGTCTGTGATGTGTACACCGAGGAACTTAAAACTTTCCACCTTCTCCACTACTGTCCCATCGATGTGGATGGTGGCTGCTCCCTCTGCTGTTTCCTGTAGTCACAATC
>NC_036846.1:24822274-24832939 GCF_002910315.2 Salvelinus sp. IW2-2015
AAAAGAGAGATTCTGTCTGACCCAAGCCCTTCCTATCTCTTTGACCCAAGCCTTCCTACTCTCTGACCCAAGCGCGTCCTTCTCACTGAACCAAGCGCGTCCTTCTCACTGAACCAAGCGCGTCCTTCTCACTGAACCAAGCGCGTCCTTCTCTCTGACCAAGCCCTTCCTACTCACTGACCAAGCCCTTCCTTCTCACTGACCCAAGCCCTTCCTACTCTCTGACCCAAGCCCTTCCTTCTCACTGACCCAAGCCCTTTCCTACTCACTGAACCAAGCCCTTCCTTTCTCTCTGACCCAAGCCCTTCCTTCTCTCTGACCCAAGCCCTTCCTACTCTCTGACCCAAGCCCTTCCTACTCTCTGACCCAAGCCCTTCCTACTCTCTGACCCAAGCCCCTTCCTACTCTCTGACCCAAGCCTTCCTACTCTCTGAACCAAGCCCTTCCTACTCTCTGCGACCCAAGCCCTTCCTACTCTCTGACCCAAGCCCTTCTACATTCCTACTCTCTGACCCAGCCCTTCTCTCTCTTGACAAGCCCTTCCTACTCACTGACCAAGCCTTCCTACTCTGACCAAGCCCTTCCTTCTCTCTGACCCAAGCCCTTCCTACTCTCTGACCCAAGCCCCTTCCTACTCTGACCCAAGGCCCTTCCTACTCTCTGACCCAAGCTCTTCTCTTCTCTCTGACCAAGCCCTTCCTACTCTCTGACCAAGCTTCCTACTCTCTGACCCAAGCCCTTCCTATTCTCTGACCCAAGCCCTTCCTACTCTCTGACCCAAGCTTCCTTTTCTCTACAGCAGTGTGTATCTCTCTCTCTCTCTTCTATTTTAGTATCAGTCAAAAGTTTGGACACACCTACTCATTCTATTTATTTTTATTTTTAATTCTTCCTATTTTCTACATTGTAGAATAATAGTGAAGACATCAAAACTATGAAGTAACACATATGGAATCATGTAGTATCCAAAAAAGTGTTAAACAAATCAAAATACATGAGATTCTTCAAAGTAGCTACCCTTTGCCTTGACAGCTTTGCACACTTTTGGCATTCTCTCAGCCAGCTTCATGAGGTAGTCACCTGGAATGCATTTCAATTAACAGGTGTGCCTTAAGTTAATTTGTGTAATTTCTTTCCTCTTAATGTGTTTGAGCCAATCAGTTGTGTTGTGACAAGGTGGGGGTGGTATACAGAAGAGAGCCTTATTTGGTAAGACTGAGTCCATGTTATGGCAAGAACAGCTCAAATAAGCAAAGAGAAATGACAGTCCATTACTTTAAGACATGAAGGTCAATCAATGCGGAACATTTTATAGAACTTTGAAGTTTCTTCAAGCGCTATGATGAAACTGACTCTCACGAGGACAAGGAAAGGAAGCAAGACTTACCTCTGCTGCAGAGGAGAAGTTCATTAGAGTTACCAGCCTTAGAAATTCATCCCAAATAAATGCTTCAGAGTTCAAGTAACAGACACATCAACATCAACTGTTCAGAGGAGACAGGCCTTCATGAAATCAAATTTTATTGGTCACATTCACATGGTTAGCAAATGTTAATGCGAGTGTAGCGAAATGCTTGTGCTTCTAGTTCTGACCGTGCAGTAATATCTAACAAATTCACAACGACTGCCTTATACACACAAATGTAAAGGGATGAATAAGAATATGTACATATAAATATGGATGAGCGATGGCTGTGAGCCATAGGCAAGATGCAGTAGATGGTATAAAATACAGTATATACGTATGAGATGAGTAATCGAGGATATGTAGACTTTATTATAGTGGTGTTATTTAAAGTGACTAGTGATTCCTTTATTACATCCATTTATGAAATGTATTAAAGTGGCTAGAGATTTGAGTCTGTTGTTGGCAGCAGCCACTCTATGTAAGTGATGGCTGTTTAACAGTCTGATGGCCTTGAGATAGAAGTGTTTTTCATCTCTCGGTCTCGCTTTGATGCACCTGTACTGACCTCGCCTTCTGGATGATAGCGGGGTGAACAGGCAGTGGCTCGGGTGGTTGTTGTCCTTGATGGTCTTTTTGGCCTTCCTGTGACATCGGGTGCTGTAGGTGTCCTGGAGGGCAGGTAGTTTGCCCCGGTGATGCGTTGTGCAGACCGCACTACCCTCTTGAGAGCATTACGGTTGTGGAGGAGCAGTTGCCATACCAAACGGTGATACAGCCCGACAGGATGCTCTCAATTGTGCATCTGTAAAAATTTGAGTGTTTTAGGTGACAAGCCAAATTTCTTCAGCCTCCTGAGGTTGAAGAGGCGCTGTTGCGCATTCACCACGCTGTCTGTGTGGGTGGACCAATTCAGTTTGTCTGTGATGTGTACACCGAGGAACTTAAAACTTTCCACCTTCTCCACTACTGTCCCATCGATGTGGATAGGTGGCTGCTCCCTCTGCTGTTTCCTGTAGTCCACAATCATCTCCTTTGTTTTGTTGACGTTGAGTGAGAGTTTTTTTCCTGAGCACACTCCGAGTGCCCTCACCTCCTCCCTGTTGGCCGTCTCGTTGTTCTTGGTAGTCAAGCCTACCACTGTAGTGTCGTCTGCAAACTTGATGATTGAGTTGGAGGTGTGCATGGCCACGCAGTCTGGGTGAACAGGGGTACAGGAGAGGGCTGAGAACGCACCCTTGTGGGGCCCAGTGTTGAGGATCAGCGGGGTGGAGATGTTTCCTACCCTCACACCTGTGGGCGGCCCGTCAGGAAGTCCAGGACCAGTTGCACAGGGCGGGTCGAGACCCAGGTCTCAAGCTTAATGACAAGTTTGGAGGTACTATGGTGTTAAATGCTGAGCTGTAGTCAATGAACAGCATTCTTACATAGGTAGTCCTCTGTCCAGATGGGATAGGCAGTCTGTGGACCTATTGGGGCAGTAAGAAAATTGGAGTGGGTCTACGGTATCAGGTAGGTGAAGGTGATATGATCCTTGACTAGTCTCTCAAAGCACTTCATGATGACAGAAGTGATGTGCAATGGGGCGGTAGTCATTTAGTTCAGTTACCTTAGCTTTCTTGGGAACAGGAACAATGGTGGCCATCTTGAAGCATGTGGGCACAGCAGACTGGGATAGGGAGCGATTGAATATGTCCGTAAACACACCAGCCAGCTGGTCTGAGCATGCTCTGAGGACGCGGCTAGGGATGCCGTCTGGGCAGGCAGCCTTGCAAGGGTTAACACGTTTAAATGTTTTACTCACATTGGCCACGGTGAAGGAGAGTCCGCAGGTTTTGAGTCCGCGAGCAAAGAAGTTGTTTAGTTTGTCTGGGAGCAAGACTCTGTGTCTGCGACGAGGCTGGTTTTCTTTTTGTAATCCATGATTGACTGTAGATCCTGCCACATACGTCTCGTGTTTGAGCCGTTGAATTGCAACTCTACTTTGTCTCTATACTGACGCTTGTTTGATTGCCTTGCGGAGGGAATAGCTACACTGTTTGTATTCGTTATGTTTACAGTTGCCTTGCCATGATTAAAAGCAGTGGTTCGAGCTTTCAGTTTTGCACGAATGCTGCCATCAATCCACGGTTTCTGGTTAGGGAAGGTTTTAATAGTCATTGTGGGTACATCACCGATGCACTTGCTAATAAACTCACTCACCGAGTCAGCGTATACATCAATATTATTGTCGGAGGCTACCCGGAACATGATCGAAGCGATCTTGGAGCGTGGAATCTGATTGGTCAGACCAGCATTGGATAGACCTGAGCCACGGGCATTTCCTGTTTAGTTTCTGTCTATAGGCTGGGAGCAACAAAATGGAGTCATGGTCAGATTTGCTGAAGGGAGGGCGGGGGAGGGCTTTGTATGCATCGCGGAAGTTAGAGTAGCAATGGTCCAGAATACTACCAGCCCGTGTCGCGCATTCGATATGCTGATAGAATTTAGGGAGCCTTGTCAAATTGGTCAAATTGCTACAAAGAAACCAATACTAAATGACACCAATAAGAAGAAGAGACTTGCTTGGGCCAAGACACACGAGCAATGGACATTAGACCAGTGGAAATCTGTCTTTGGTCTGATGAGTGAACATTACATTTTCGATTTTTGGTTCCAACCGCTGTCTTTGTGAGACGCAGAGTAGGTGAACGGATGATCTCCACATGTGTGGTTCCCACCGTTGAACTGTCTGTGATTTATTTAGAATTCAAGGCACACTTAACCAGCATGGCTACTACAGCATTCTGCAGCAATACACCATCCCATCTGGTTTGCGCTTAATGGGACTATCATTTGTTTTTCAACAGGACAATGACCCAACACACCTCCAGACTGTGTAAGGGCTATTTGACCAAGAAGGAAAGTGATGGAGTGCTGCATCAGATGATCTGGCCTCCACAATCACCCGACCTCAACCCAATTGAGATGGTTTGGGATGAGTTGGACCAGAGTGAGGGAAAAGCAGCCAACAAGTGCTCAGCATATGTGGGAACTCTTTCAAGACTGTTGGAAAAGTATTCCAGGTGAAGCTGGTTGAGAGAATACCAAGCGTGTGCAAAGCTGTCAAAGGCAAAGGATGGCTATTTTGAAGAATCTAAAATATATTTAGATTTGTTAAACACTTTTTTGGTTACTACATGATTACATATGAGTTATTTCATAGTTTTGATGTCTTCACTATTAGAAAATAGTAAGAAAATAAATAAAGAAAAACCCTGGAATGAGTAGGTGTGTCCAAACTTTTGACTGGTACTGTATATGCACTTTATGAACTATATATGAAGATAAAACAAGACTGATAATAACCATCATAGGAGATACAGTATGTCTCAGTTACTGGGATCACTAGTCTGGTGGTATATTATATCATAGGAGATACAGTATATAGTTAGAAGACTCTAAAAGCTACTGGTTCAGTTTAATAATTGCACGTGATGGTTTGATAAATACTGTCTACAATCAGCCTGGAAGWCTAGAGACAGAAACTGTTGAAAGGTAAATATATGTATGACATCCACAATAAAGGCAATAGGTCAATAAATGATTATTATAACAATGTTATAAGCATTTCAATATTGCTATTAACAGATTGATAAATAACATGCCAAAATACCAAAGTCAACATCGTAGCCACGCAGTAGGGCATTTAAAACGTGTTCAAACCTGCAGGGCAGAGTGGGGTGGTTGGGGTCTAACCTACAGGGGCAGAGTGGGGTAGTTGGGGTCTAACCTGCAGGGCAGAGTGGGGTAGTTGGTAGTCTAACCTACAGGCAGAGTGGGTAGTTGGGGTCTAACCTACAGGGCAGAGTGGGGTAGTTGGGGTCTAACCTACAGGGCAGAGTGGGGTAGTTGGGGTCTAACCTACAGGGCAGAGTGGGGTAGTTGGGGTCTAACCTGCAGGGCAGAGTGGGGTAGTTGGGGTCTAACCTGCAGGGGCAGAGTGGGGTAGTTGGGGTCTAACCTACAGGACAGAATGGGGTAGTTGGTCTTAACCTACAGGGCAGAGTGGGGTAGTTGGGGTCTAACCTACAGGGCAGAGTGGGGTAGTTGGGGTCTAACCTGCAGGGGCAGAGTGGGGTAGTTGGGGTCTAACTGCAGGGCAGAGTGGGGTAGTTGGGGTCTAACCTACAGGGCAGAGTGGGGTAGTTGGGGTCTAACCTGCAGGGCAGAGTGGGGTAGTTGGGGTCTAACTGCAGGGCAGAGTGGGGTAGTTGGGGTCTAACCTGCAGGGCAGAGTGGGGTAGTTGGGGTCTAAACCTGCAGGGCAGAGTGGGGTAGTTGGGGTCTAACCATGCAGGGCAGAGTGGGGTAGTTGGGGTCTAACCTACAGGGCAGAGTGGGGTAGTTGGGGTCTAACCTGCAGGGCAGAGTCGGTGGTAGTTGGGGTCTAACCTGCACTACATTATAGATTATTATTAAAGTCCAGAGGTCTTCTCTCTTCATGGCTTATCTGTCTGTGGGTGTTTCTGCTACATTCTCTGGCCTGGTCAAAAAACACGCCAGCCGCCTTCTCCTAGCCCTTGTCTTCTAGCACATAATCTCTTAGTCCTAGTCTCCTAGTCCCTTCTAGTTCTTACCTCGTTGTTGTGTGGAGTTCTGGAGATCTGATAGCTGAGTAAGAAGCAATGTTGGAAGGTAAATGAAGCCATATCGATTATTGGAAGGGTAAATGGAAGCCATATCTGATTGATTGGAAGGTATATGGAACCACTATCTGATTGATTGGAAGGGTATTGAGGCCATATCTGATTATTGAAGGGTAAAATGAAGCAGTATCTGATTGATTGGAAGGGTAAATGGAAGTCATATCTGATTGATTGGAAGGGTAAATGGAAGCCATATCTGATTGATTGGAAGGTAAATGGAAGCCATATCTGAATTGAGAAGGTATATGGAAACCATATCTGATTGATTGGAAGGGTTAAATGGAACCATATCTGATTGATTGAAGGGTAAATGAAGCCATATCTGATTGATTGGAAGGGTAAATGGGAAGCCATATCTGATTGATTGAAGGGTAAATGGAAGCCATCATCTGATTGATTGGAAGGGTAATGGAAGCCATATCTGATTGATGAAGGGTAAATGGAAGCCAATCTGATTGATTGGAAGGGTAAATGGAAGCCATATCTGATTGATTGGAAGGGTAAATGGAAGCCATATCTGATTGATTGGAAGGGTATATGGAAGCCATCACACCATCTGGTTCCTTCAGGTCTGTGCTAACTGCTAACCAGGTAAGAGGCTAGGGGCTGTTTCTGGACCTCTTCCCGTTGATTTATTCTGCAATAAATGTTGTTCAATTGATAGTATGCCAGTTTATCTTCTTCAAATGCCTSTAATCTAATTGCAACAGTAAAAGTAATCAGATTACTTTACTGTGTTTGAGTAATCCAATAATTACCATTTTGGACAGGTACATTTTAAAAGTAACCTACCCAACCMTGCTTGTGCTACATTCTCTGGCCTAGTCCAGAAAGAAGCCCTAGTCCTTTATCCTAGTCCCTTTTCCCCTAGCCCCATGTATCCTAGTCCCTTTTCCCCTAGCCCCATGTCTCCTAGTCCCTTATCCCCTAGCCCCATGTCTCCTAGTCCCTTATCCTAGTCCCTTTTCCCCTAGCCCCATGTCTCCTAGTCCCTTATCCTAGCCCCATGTATCCTAGTCCCTTTTATTCCCTAACTCGTTGTTGTGTGCAGATCTAAAGGAATCACATAGCTGGCCGTAAGAAGCAATGATTGGAAGGATATATTTGTTATATGGAAGCCATATCTGATTGATTGAAAGGATATATGGAAGCTGTCACACTTAGCTGATTCCTTCATGTCTGTGCTGACCAGGTGACAGAGGCTAGGGGTTGTTTCTGGACATAAGCCTCTCTTACCCTGGCCTAAAGGTCAAAGGCTAAAGGTCAGGTTGGCATTCAGCATGCATAAGGAGGGGGCTTCTCGAAGCCGGAGGGCCCGTAGACGGGGCCAGGGTAGAGGGCAGGGGCGTTGGGTGTTAGCATGTAACCCTGACCAGGGTCCTGGGAGCCAGTCTGGAAGGTGGGCTGGCTGGGGGCCTGGGAGGAAGGCTGGCTCTGGCTCTCCTCTGACGGAGAGGAGGGGGTCAGGGTCATCTCCAGGCCGGGCTGGGGGGTGGAGGGGGCCTGGTAACTGCTGTGGTGCTGAGAAAGACAGAGARAGAGGAGAGAAGAGAGAGACAACAGAGGAGAGAGAGAGAGACCGAGGTCGAGAGAGAGACAAAGAGAGAAGAGAGCGAGGAGAGAGACAACAGAGAGGAGACATTCATATCACTGGATGACGAGAAGCTTTGGAAATACTATTGTAGTTGGGGTCTAACCTGCAGGGGCAGAGTGGGGTAGTTGGGTTATTTTTTACCTGCATGGGCAACGCGGGGTAGTTGGGCGGTATTGGGTAGCGGGCCAGGCCTGTCCGTTGGGCAGAAGCCAGCGTAGGTCACACGTGCTGGTGGGTTATACATGAGGGGGGTGGGGCGGGACCTGCGGGAACATCTGGGGGCAGGAGCCTGAGATGAGAGGGAGACAGAAGAGGAAAGAGGGAAGGAGGAGGGAAGAGAAGGAGGAAAAGGGGAGATGGGAGAAGGAAGGAGGTAGAGAGAGGAAGTGGAAGGAAGAGGGGAGAGAAGGAGAAGAAGGGGAAGGAAGGGAGAGAGAGGAGAAAGGGGAGGAAGGGGAGAAATAGGGAGGGAGAGGGGGGAGAGCGATGGGGAAGGGAGAGGGGAGGGGGGAGAGAAGGAGAAGAGGGAAGGAAGGGAGAGAGAGGAGAAGGGGAGGAAAGGGGAAAATAGGAGGGGAGAGGCGGGAGAGCGATGGGGAGGGAGAGGGGAGAGAGGAGAGGGAAGGAGAGGGAGGGAGGGGAAGGGAGGAGAGAGAGAGAGAGGGAGAAAGAAAGAGAGAGGGAAGGGGAAAGGGACGAGGGGAGGGAAAGAGGGAGAGACGAAGGGAGGGAGAGGGAAGGGGAAGGGAGAGGGAGGAGGGAGGGAGAAAGAGATGGGAGGAAAGGCGAGAGGGAGGGAGGGAAGGGAGGAGGGCAGGGAGGGGAGAAAAAGAAAAGGGAGAGCGAAGGGAAAGGAGAGAGGGGGAAGGGAGAGAAGGGGAAGAGAGGAGAGAAGGGAAGGGGAGGAGGGAAGGAGAGAGAGAGGAGGGAGGGGAGGGAAGGAGAGGGAAGAGAAAGAAGGAGAGCGAAGGAGGGAGAGAAGAGGAGAAGAGAGGAATACATATAGTTATGTTACACAATAACAAATGAAATAGCTACCTAACAAACAGACGTGTGTTCTAGGTACTGTGTATTAGAGGTCGACCGATTAGATTTTTTCAATGCCGATACCGATACCGATTATTGGAGGACAAAAAAAAGCCCAGATACCGATTAATCGGACAGTTTATTTAAAAAAAAATTAAAAAATAATAATATATAATATCATACACACACACACATTTTTGTAATAATGACAATTGCAACAAACTGAATGAACAATGAACACTTTTATTTTAACTTAATATAATACATAAATACACACACACGCACGCACACAGCTCTGAAGTGACAATGATACTGAAGAGTCTGCTTAGGAGACAAATACTCTCAACTGTTTGAATAAAAATAGAGTTTAAGTTACCTGTGATGAATGTGAAAACAAAAACTTTAATTTCTATATGCAGGAAAATCCTATTTTAATAATGGCCATGGTAAGAATTGACAACACAAATGCGATCATAATTCCCATGACACCTTCAAGCAAAATCTGAAAAGCGGTTCCTTCATTTATTCCATAGGATATTTTTAGATTCACTTAAAATAACGTCTGTGTTTCGGTAGGCTTACATCACCGTGCCAATTTTATAACTGTGTAGAGTATCCATAGGACAAGTAACTCTGATCAATATTGGCTAATATAAGCGAAGATAAAAAAATGTAGAGGGATTTATGAAAAATATGTTGACAAACGTTTACCTATCCTAGATGAATTTACACGGGTATCAAAACGTTCGAGCGTGTTTAAGCCTGCACGAAACACAGACCTTATTTGAAGTAGATCAAGACATTCTCTATGGAAGACCATGAACGGTAAAAATAACGAAGGAACCCCCTTCAAATTCAGCCCAAGTTATTACTAGGAATTATAACGACTCGACTATTTCTCTCTAAACCATATACCTTTGACTAATCCGCGAAACTATCACCTCGAAAACAAAACGTTATTCCGTTCCGGATTTTATCTAACGGTTGGCATCCCATGAGTCTAAATATTCCTGTTACATTGCACAACCTTCAATGTTGTCATAATACGTAAAAATTCGGGCAAATTAGTTCGCAAAGAGCCAGGCGGCCCAAACTGTTGCAAGAGAAATGACACAATTTCACCTGGTTAATATTTCCTGCTAACCTGGATATCTTTTAGCTAAATATGCAGGTTTAAAAATATATAACTGGTGTATTATTTTAATAAAGCATTGATGTTTATGGTTAAGTACACATTGGAGCAATGACAGTCATTGATTGATTGTTTTTTATAAATAAGTTAATGCTAGCTAGGCAACTTACCTTGGCTTACTGCATTCGCTAACAGGCAGGCTCCTCGTGGAATGCAATGTAATCAGGTGTTAGGAGCATGGACTATTAACTGTAAGTTGCTAAGATTGAATCCCCGAGCTGACAAGGTTAAAAATCTGTCGTTCTGCCTCGTTCCTAGGCCGTCATTGAAAAATAAGAATGTTTTTCTTTAACTGACTTGCCTATTAAATAAAGATTAAATAAAGGTGTAAAAAAATAATAAAAATGTAAAAAATCGGCGCCCAAAAATACCGATTTCCGATTGTTATGAAAACTTGAAATCGGCCCGATTAATCGGCCATTTCGATTAAATCGGTCGACCTCTACTGTGTATGCATATAGTGTGTGTGTGTGTGGTGGTGTTGCCCACCAGGTCCTTGTAAGCCCCCAGTATAGCCGCTGTGATGATTCCCAGGAACAGGCCCATTATGTGAGCACCACACAGACCCACAGCAGACGATGGAGATGGACCACATCCCAGCAGCCTACTCACCCCCGTGAACGTAGTCTGGATAGTCTACTAGAGTCTCATAGACTATGGTAGTCTGGACTGGAGGAGAGAGGAACAGAGTGAACTCATGTACTGGTATGGTAGTCTGGACTGGAGGAGAGGAACAGATGAATCATAAATCTCTTCTCTT
>NC_036846.1:24833840-24834111 GCF_002910315.2 Salvelinus sp. IW2-2015
GACATCCTGTATCTCCATAAAGATATCCTGTATCTTCATAAAGACATAATATATCTACACAAAGGTATCATGTATCTCCATGATGACATCCTGTATCTCCATAAAGGTATCCTGTATCTCCATAAAGACATAATATATCTACACAAAGGTATCCTGTATCTCCATGACGGTATCATGTATCTCCATAAAGATATCCTGTATCTCCATAAAGATATCCTGTATCTCCATAAAGGTATCCTGTATCTCCATAAAGATATCCTGTATCTCCATA
>NC_036846.1:24834136-24842815 GCF_002910315.2 Salvelinus sp. IW2-2015
TGGCAGTCAGCCAATAGTGGGAGGTGCAGTAGCCAAGTGGGAGGGGCCAGTATCCATATTGGATGGGCCAGTATCATAGTGGATGGGCAGTAGCCATAGTGGGAGGGGCCAGTATCCAAGTGGAGGGCCAGAGTATCATAGTGGATGGGCCAGTAGCATATTGTATGGCCAGTATCCATATGGAGGGCCAGCATCCATAATGGATGGGCCAGATCCATTAGTTGGATGGGCCAGTAGCTTAGTGGGAGGGGCCAGTATCCATAGTGGGAGGGGCCCATAGCCGCAGAGTGGATGGCCAGTAGCCAAAGGGAGGGGCCATATCCATAGTGGGAAGGGCCAGTAGCCATAGTGGAGGGCCAGATATCCTAGTGGGAGGCGCCAGTAGCCTAAGTGGATGGGCCAGTAAGCCATAGTGGGAGGGCCAGTATCCATAGTGGAGGGGTTCAAATCTCCAACAGTTCGAGGGGGCATAGCCATAGTGGGAGGACAGTAGCCATATCGTGAGGGGACAGTAGCCATAGCGGGAGGCAGTAGTCAGACAGGAAGTCATTTCATCGGTGGTATTATGCGTAGAGGTGGGCCAATCATAAAAGAGTTCCCTCACCTCCTAGGTTAGTTTTCTGCTAACCACACCAGGCAACATAGTTTTCTATAGGGACCTTAGATCTTAAGACAAAGTCGCTTTTGTTCTTTCCAGATTGGCTTAATAGCAAACTTATTTGCTTAAAACACAAGATAAAATGTAGATTTCAGAGAGAGAGAGAATGTGCCATGTAGTGAACTTGTCGGTACTCCAGTATTTATGCTGCAATAGTTTGTGTCGGCGGGTCATCAGGGTACAGTTGTTATATCTGAGTATTTCTCCTGCTCTTATCGCGGATCTGTCCTGTTGTGAATTAATTATGCTCCCTTTAATCTCTCTTTCTCGGCCCTCTCCTCCCCTTCCCGGAGACCTGAGCTCCTAGACATGCCTCAGAACTACCTGGCCTGGATGACTCCTGGCTGTCCCCAGTCCCAACCTGGTTGTGCTGCTGCTCAGTTTCAACTGTTTGGCCTGCAGGCAATGGAACCTGACCGTTCCTGGACTGACTACCTTGTCCCGGACCTGCTGTCTCACCCTCTGAATATTGCGATGAAAATCCAACTGACATTTACTCCTGAGGGTGCTACTGTTGCACCCTCTACAACCACTGTATTACTTATCTGACCATGCGGCGTCATTATAACATTTGAACATCTTGGCCATGGTCTGTTATTAATCTCCACCCGGCAGCAGCCAGAAGAGGACTAGCCAACCCTTTTTCATTTAGGGGCCCTGGGGTGTTCCTCTTTAGTATTCTTCCTAGTTTCCGCCTTGTGCGTGAGGGATTTTTCCTAGCCACCGTGCTTCTTACATCTGGCATTGCTTGCTGTTTGGGGTTTTAGGCTGGTTTCATGTTCAGCACTTTGAGACATCGGCTGATTAAGAAGGGCTTTATAAATACAATTAGATTGATGATGACTACAGTACATCTAGAGGTAGAGAAGAAAATGTAGTTTGAAGCAGCAGAGGGCATAACACACACACACACACACACACACACACCACACACACACACACACACACACCCACACACACACAACGGAACACACACACACCCACAACATACGTAACACACACATAACACACACAATACATGACACACACAGGTAACACAACAGACACAGGGTAACACACACACAACACACACACACACGGTAACAACACACAGTAACACCACCACATACATGTAACCACACAGTAACACACAGAACGGTAACACACACACACACACACACACGGTAAACACACAGAGTAACACCACACATACATGAGTTAACACACACGGTAACACACAGACACCAGTAACACACACATACGGTACACACCACAGTAACACACACATAACACAAACCACACCCTCTGATGGGCCACGGATCAGAGTGACCACACCACACACTCCCCCCTGACAACACACACACACACACTAGTGTCTCCAGCCTGATGACCTGTCAGGGTGAGGTGCTAGAATATAAAGCGTCCTCATTAGCATGGCTTTGACGTTAGAGACTCACGGAGGATCCCCTTGCAAACTCATCCCCCCTGTTCTGTTCCCTCACCTCGCCTCCTCTCCTCCTGTCTCCTCACCTCAAACCCCTGATATCACCCTCTTCTGTTCCCTCACCTCGCCTTCCCTTCCTCCCGTCTCCTCACCCCTCAAACCCTCCTGATATTCACCCTCCTTCCCCCTATTCCTCCTGTTCTCCTTTCCTTCCTCATCTCATCCTCTTCCTGCTCCGCTTAACCCCCCGCTCCCCTCTCTCTTTACCTCCTCCCCTCGCCCCCTACCTCCCCTCTCTCTTGCCTCCTACTCCTTCCCCTCGCCCCCTCTCCCCTCTCTCTTACTCCTCACCTCATCCCTCGCCCTACTCCCCCTCTCTCTGTACCTCCTCCCCTCGCCCCATACTTTCCTTCTCTTCTTGACCTCCTCCCTCGCCCCTGCTCCCCTCTTCCTCACCTCCTCCCCTCCCCCGCTCCCCTGCTCCCCCTCTTTCTTGACCCCTCACCCTCCTCCCCTCGCCCCAATCCCGCTCATCACCTCCTCCCTCGCCCCCTACTCCTCCTGCTCCCCTCCTTCTTGACCTCCTCACCTGCTCTCGCTCCGCTCCCCTTTCCTCCCATCCTGTCTCCCCCGTCTTCTGTCTCTGCTGTCTCTACTGGTCGTTGCTGTCTCTCTGTCTCCCCTGTCTCTACGTGTCTCTGCTGTCTCTCCCTGTCTCCCCTGTCTCTACTGTGGGCTTCCCTGTCTCTACTGTCTCTGCTGTCTCTACTGTCACTACTGTCTCTGCTGTCTCTACTTAGTCTCTTCCTGTCTCCCTGTCTCTACTGTCTCTGCTGTCTCTCTGTCTCTACTGTTCTTCCTGTCTCTCCTGTCTCTCGTCTCTGCTGTCTCTACTGTCTCCCCTGTTCTACTGTCTCTGACTGTCTCTACATGTCTCTGCTGTCTTGCGTCTCTGCTGTCTCTCCGTCTCTGAACTGTCTCCCCTCTTCTCTACTGTATCACTTCTCTGCTGTCTCTCCGTTTCTTTCTTGCTGTTGGTCCTTTTTTTTCCTTCTTCTTGCTGTATCTTACGTCTCTCCTGTCTCTGCTGTCTCTCCATGTCCCTCCTGGCTCCCTGTCTCTACTGTCTCTGCTGTTCTACTGTCTTGCTGGCTCTACTGGTCTCTACTGTCTCTGTTGTCTCTACTGTCTCTCTGTGTCCCCATGTCTCTACTGTCCTCTGCTGTCTTCCTGTCTTTACTGTCTCCCCTTCTCTACTGTCTTACATGTCTCTACTGGTCTCGGACTGTCTCTGCTAGTCTCTACTGTCTCTACTGTCATCTCCTGTCTCTACTGTCTCTTCTGTCTCTGCTGTCCTCTCCTGTCTCTAACTGTCTCCCTCTCTCTACTGTTTCACTGTCTCTGCTGCTCTCTACTGTCTTCTGCTGTCTCCTGCTGTCTCTACTGTCCTCTTACATGTCTCTACTGTCCCGGTCTCTGCTATCTCTCATGTCCCTTCGGTCTCTCTACTGATATCTACTGTCTCTCTGTCCTCTACTGTCTCTGCTGTCTCTGCTGGCTCTGCTTCTTCTCCTGTTCTTTACGTCTCTACTGTCTCTCCTGTCTCTACTTGTCTCCGGTACTCTACTTGTCTCTCCTGTCTCTGCTGTCTCTACTCGTCTCTCCTGTCTCTGCTGTCTCTGCTGTCTCTACTGTCTCGCATGTCTCTCCGTCTCTGCGTCCTTGCTGTCTCTCCTGTCTCTCCTGTCTCTCCTCTGTTCTACTTCTCTCCTGTCCTCTCTGTCTCTACTGTCTCTCCTGTCTCTGCTGTCTCTGGTCTCTACATGTCTCTACTGTCTCTGCTGTCTCTGCTGTCTCTCATGTCCCTCCTGTCTCTCTACCTGTAGTCTGTGTCTCTTGCTGTCTCTACTGATCTCTCTGTCTTCCCTGTCTCTTCCTGTCCTCTCCTGTCTTGCTTGTCTTGCTGTCCTGCTGATCTTGCTGTCTCTGCTGTCTCTACTGTCTCTTGTCTCTATTGTCTCTGGCTGTCCTCTACTGTCAGTTCCATTGTTCATCTCAAGATTATGCTAGCGAGTGCATTCTGTTCCTTAACAGTCAGAACAGTAAGAAGATCCAGGTCTTTATATGACAATATTCTGGAAAATTCCCCCAAGATGTGGCTGAAACTGTGTAGGCTACAGAGACCCGTTTCAGCACTAAAACTACAGTATCATTATTTACGAAAGACTTGCATGTGTGGATTGTAACCAGACCCTACAAGTCTCGACTCAGCTCGGTTCTGGGCACAAGAGTGTAAAAGATACATGTCTTCTCAAGCCAGAGACTGTGGAGAGGGCAGGGAAGGAGCAGAGACCAACAGCCACTGTGAGGGGGGCAGTAGCAGAAGGGAGCACGAGACATACAGCCAACTGTGAAGGGGCAGTAGCAGGACAAGGGAGTCGAGACCATACAGCCACTGTCAGGGGCATAGCAGGAAGGAGTCGAGACCATATAACAGGCCACTGTGAGGGGGCAGTACAGGAAGGAGTAGAGACCAATCCACCTGTGGGGGCAGAGCAGAAGGGAGTCGAGACCATACGGGCCACTGTGAGAAATGAGGGGGGCAGATAGCAGGAAAGGAGCAGAGACCATACGGCACTTGTGAGGGGGCAGTAGCAGGAAGGCAGCGAGCCCATACGGCCACTGTGAGCAGGGGCAGTAGCAGGAAGGGAGTCGAGGACCATTACGCCACTTGAGGGGGCATGCAGGAAGGAGTCGAGCCATAACGGCCACTGTTGAGGGGGCAGTAGCAGGAAGGGATAGAGACATACCAGCCACCGTGTGAGGGGGCAGTAGCCAGGAAGGAAGCAGAGACCATACTGCCACTGTGGGGGGAGTAGCAGGAAGGAAGCAGAGACCACTACGGCCAGTGAGGGAGCAGTGCAGGAACGGAGCGGAGACCATACATCCACGTAGGGGCCAGTAGCAGGAAGGGAGTAGAACCATACGGCCACTGTAGAGGGGCAGTAGCAGGAAGGGAGAGAGACCATACAGCCACTGTAGAGGGAGCAGTGCAGAAGGAGCAGAGACCATACAAGCCACTGTGAGGAGCAGTAGCAGGAGGGAGGCAAACTCATACGGCCACTGTGAGGCGGGCAGTAGCAAAGGAGCAGAGGACCATACAGCCACTGTGAGGGGGCAGTAAAGGAAGGGAAGCAGAGACCCATTACGGGCCCACGGAGGGGGCAGTGCAGAAGAGAAGAGACCATACGCACTGTGGAGGGGGCAGTAGCAGGAAGGGAGCAGAGACCATACGCCACTGTGAGGGGGGCAGTAGCAGGAAGGAGTAGAGACCATAACGGCCACTGTGGGAAGGGGTAAAGCTCTCACCCAGTTTGACGCTCCACACTAACTCAAGCGGCCTTAGGCCCACTATAACTACTTGCATGTGTGTGAGCTCTTTTGTGTGTGCGTGTGTGTGTGTGTGTGTGCTGGTGCGTTGCATCTGCAGCCAAGCTGAGTTACGGACCTTGGTTGAAAGCCCCTACGAAACGGCGAGAGCTTGAAAGTCAGAGTCCACACACACACACCACACACACACACACAACACCCCACCACACCACCACACACACCACACACACCACACACACACACAACCACACACACCACACACACGTGGTCTAAGTAATTGGCAGGATCTGCCTTCCTCTGTATGTCTCATGGGATGCAGGTCAACTGAGTGAATGAAACAAAAAATATCCTGTATCTCATTAGAAATCTCCTTTATCTCCATTTAAGATATCCGTTCACATAAATAATATCCTTTATCTACGTAAAGATCCTTTTATCTCCATTAAATATCCCAGTGTATCTACAATAAAGATATCCTGTACTCCAATGAAGACATCCTTATCTCCATAAGATATCCTGTATCTCCATGAAGACATCCTGATCTCCATAAGATATCCTGTATGCTCCATAAAGACATCCATGTATTCCATAAAGCATATCTGTATCTTCATAAACGACATAATATATCTACCTAAGATATCTGTATCTTCATAAAGACAAAATATATCTACACAAAGGTATCATGTATCTCCATTAAGAATCCTGTATCTCCATGAAGCATCCTGTATCTCCATGATAACCATCCTGTATCTCCCATAAAGATATCTGTATCTTCATAAAGACATAATATCATTACAAAGGTATCACGTATCTCCATGATGACATCCTGTATCCCATAAAGGTATCCGTATCTCCATAAAGACAAATATATCTACCAGCAAGTATCCTGTATTCCATGACGTATCAATGATCTCCATAAGATATCCTGTATCTCCATAAAGATCCTGTATCTCCATTAAGGTATCTGTATCTCCATAAGATATCCTGTATCCTCCATACAGATATCCTGATCTTCATTAAGACATAACTATATTACGACAAAGGTTATCCTAGTACTCTCCATAAAGATATCCTGCTATCTCCATAAAGTATCCTATCTCCATAACATATTCCAATCTCCATAAAGGTTCCTGTATCTCCATTAAAGATATCCTGTATCGCCATAAAGGTATCCTGTATCTCCATAAAGATAATCCTGTTTCCATAGATCAATGTTAATCTCCATAAAGATATCCTGTATCTCCATCAAAAGTATCCTGTATCTCCATAAAGTATCCTGTATCTCCAAAGGTATCTCCTCCTAAAGGATCCTGATATCTCCATGACAGATATCCTGGTATCTACATAAAGTACTCCTGTATCTTTTACATAGAAGACAAACTATATCACACAAAAGTGTATCATGTTATCTCCTAAAGATATCCTGTTCTCCATAAAGTACCTGGTAATCCCATAAAGGTATCCATGATAGCTCCATGAAGATATCTGAATCTCCATAAAGATATCCTGTATCTCCATAAAGGTATCCTGTATCTCCATAAAGTATCCGTGTATCTCCATACGATATCATGTATCTCCATAAAGATATCCTGTATCTCCATTGACGATCATGTATCCTCCATAAAACATTCCTGATTCTCCATGACGGTATCATGTAATCTCCACTAAGTAAGCCTGTACATTCTACGATTAAAGACTATCCTGTATCTACATAAAGACCCATCAATATATCTACACAAAGATCATGTATCTCCATAAGATATCCTGTATCTCCATGACGTATCATGATAATCTCATAAAATATCCCGTATCTCCATAAGATATCCTGTATCTCCATGACGTTCATGTATCTCCATAAAGATATCCTGGTATCTCCATGCACGTTCATGTAAATCTCCATAAAGAATCCTGTATCTCCATAAAATATCCTGTATCTCCATTTGACGGTATCAAGTAGCTCCATACAGATATCCTGTATCTCCATGACCGTATCAATGTATCTCCATAAAGATATCCTGTATCTCCATGACGGTATCATGTATCTCCATACAGATATCCTGTATCTCCATAAAGATATCATGTATCGCCATAAGGATATCATGTGTCTCCATAAAGCTATCCTGTATCTCCAGCAACATAACCAGACAGGCAATAACAACCATTCTCTCATGTTGCAAACTACGAGAGCTGCTCTGCTCCAATCCTCCAGGGCATCTCTCAGGGCACAGGGAAAAGGTGTGAAAAGGAAGTGTAAAGACCTCTCAGTCAGTGAGAGCTCTGTCTCTTGGCTCAGCCTCTGTAATCTGGAGCTCCTCAAGGGCATTAGCTTTCTGAGACTCATATACTCTTAAGCGTGTGTTTGTCTTGTTGTCTGTCTGTCCTGGTGTGGGGGGCGGGGGGCAGTGAGTGCCGGGTTTTGCGGGGCTCTGCCAACTTTATGTGAGATTAGGATGAGTCGATACGACGACTTTCATCTGTGCTTGTGGCTGAGAGAAGGACCAGATTATGGAATTGGAGAGAGAGAGAGCAAAGAGGAGAGAGAGAAGAAAGAGAAGACAGAGAGAGAGAGAGAGAGAAGAGAGAGAGAGAGAGAGAGAGAGAGAGAGAGAGGATAGAGGAAGTTAGGATCAACGTGATGAGGTCATTATTTTCTGTTGCTTGGATCATCAAAGGTTCCACAACTGCCTCCTTCCTCTCCCTTCATCCATCCTTCATTCCTCCACTTACCTTCCACAATGCCCATTACATCACCCTATTCCAATCTGAATGAATGCAGAGACAGCCGAGAGAGAGAGAGCAGACTATTACAGCCAGCTTTATGTTTCCATCATAATGTCCAAGACCAGTTAGCTCTCACATGCAAGATATATCGCTCTCTCTACTCTGTCAGTTTCATATGGCGTCTTCTCTCTCGTCAGTTCATATGGTCTCTCTCTCTCTCTGTCAGTTCATATGGTCTCTCTCTTCCTCTCTCGGTCAGTCTCATATGGTCTCTTCTCTCTCTCTTCCTCTGCAGTTCATATCGTCTCTCTCGTCTCTCTCTCAGTTCATTATGGTCTCTCTCTCTCTGTCAGTCATATGTCTACTCTCTCTCTCTGTCAGTTCATATGGGTCCTCTCTTCTCTCTGTCAGTTCATATGGTCTCTCTCTCTCTGTCAGTTCATATGGTCTCTCTCTCTGTCAAAGTTCATATGGTTCCTCTCTCTTT
>NC_036846.1:24842840-24849821 GCF_002910315.2 Salvelinus sp. IW2-2015
AAAAGCTAAATAGCTGTTGGTTCAGAGTAAAAAGTCTCATAACAACCGCTTGACAGGGCCACCAAAACAAAACACATAACATTCCCTTGCCACAACACCTCCTTGCCATGAACTACCAGGTCACAGACTCCCCTCTAGACATGACTACCAGGTCACAGACCCACCTCCTAGCCACGGCTTACCCAGCACGGACGCCACCTCCTAGCACGAACAACAAGGTTCACCAGACCCACCTCCTACCATCGGCTACAGAGTCACAGGACTCCACCCCTAGGCCACGGCTACCAGCGTCACAGATTCCCCTCCTAGACACGGCTAACCAGGTCACCAGACCACTCCTAGCCACGGCTACCAGAGTCACCAGACCCACCTCCTAGCCACGGCTACCAGGTCACAGACCCACCTCCTAGCCACGCGCTACCAGGTCACAGACTTCACGCTCCTAGCCACGGGCTTACCAGGTCACAAGACTCCCCTCCTAGACACGGCTACCAGGTCACAGACTCCCCTACCGTAGAACGGCTACCAGGTCACAGACTCCCCTCCTAGACCGGCTGACCAGGTCACAGACCCACCTCCTAGAGCCCGGACTACCAGGTCACGAAGACTCACCTCCTAGCCCGGGCTACCAGGTCACAGACTCATCCCTAGCCACGGCTACCAGTCACAGACTCACTCTCTAGCTCACGGCAACCAGGTCACAGACACCTCCTAGTCCACGGCTACAGGCCAGGGACCACCCCTGTCATCAATGTCTCTCTCTCTCTGTCAGTTCATATGGTCTCTCTCTCTCTGTCAGTTCATATGGTCTCTCTCTCTCTCTGTCAGTTCATAGGTGGTCTCTCTCTCTCTCTGTTCATTAGTATGGTCTCTCTCTCTCTCTGTCAGTTCATATGCCGCCTTCGAGTCATGTCTCTCTCTCTCTGTCAGTCTATGGTCGTCTCTCTCTCTCTGTCAGTTCATATGGTCTCTCTCTCTTTGTCAGTTCATATGGTCTCTCTCTCTGTCAGTTCATATGGTCTCTCTCTCTGTCAGTTTATATGGTCTCTCTCTCTCTGTCAGTTCATATGGTCTCTCTCTCTCTCTGTCAGTTCATATGGTCTCTCTCTCTGTCAGTTCATATGGTCTCTCTCTCTGTCATTTTTGCAACTAGGCTACTGTCTGTAACGTTAAGGTAAGATTTGAATGGAGAAAGCTGATCCGAGAGCAGCGATGCTTTTCTTTACGATCCTATCAGTATCATGGTCTAACGACGTACTTAACGAACATTCTCCTGCAACTGGGAAATGAGGCCCACGTCACCAATTCTACCTGATTCATTGTTTCATTGCAACATCAAGAGCATCCTGACTGGTTGCATCACTGCCTGGTAGGGCAACTGCTCGGCCTCTGATCGCAAGGGTAGTGTGGATGGCCCAGTACATCACTGGGGCCAAGCTTCCTGCCATCCAGGACCTCTACACCAGGCGGTGTCAGAGGAAGGCCTTAAAAATTGTCAAAGACCCCAGCCATCCCAGTCAGAGACTGTTCTCTCTTCCACCGCATGGCAAGCGGTAGTGCCAAGTCTAGGTCAAAAAGGCTTATGGCAAGCCATAAGACTCCTGAACAGGTAACCAAATGGCTACCCGGACTATTTGCATTGTGTACAAATGTATTTCTTCATCTTCATCTTCATCACCATCATTTACAAATGTTGTAAATGTTTTCATTGTCTTTAGTTTTGGAGTACTCCACGTGAACAATACGCATGTGTCTGCTTTCTCTGTCCTGATGATGATAAGGGAGCACGTATAGAAGTACCTGGCCTGCTGCGAGAAGTACCTGGCCTGCTGCGAGAAGTACCTGGCCTGCTGCGAGAAGTACCTGGCCTGCTGTGAGAAGTACCTGGCCTGCTGCGTACAAATGTAGGAACGTGCCCATTTGGGGATGTGTGATTTACGCTTTATGTATTTTTACTTAGCTGTCAACGTCATTTATATGCCTACTGCTGCATTGACCTTTAGGCTATCTCTGAGATCCATGTAGGCTCTCATTTCTTTAGCCGCCAATGGATCCCGGTGTATCAGTGTGTCTACATGACAGAGGCTGGCGATCTCGCATCAGTTGGATGTTTTCATTCAGATGTTTATGATTAACCAGGGATTACAATGATTTTGAGAAACGTAAAAAGTTATAATTCAAATGATACTGTTCTCACAAAAATTGCGCATCGGCTATGAAAATCATAACTGGCACAGAGATTGACAGAAAAGCTTTCCCCAACCGTAAAACTCATGCTCTGCCTATGAAGTGATTGGTTTGACAATCAGATGAAAACGCCATGACGGGGTGTGTTCCTGCCCCATTAACATTTAGTTCATACATGGTTTTCCCATAAAGTTCATACATTGTTCTGTCCCATTAAAGGTATACATTTTTCTTTGCCCCATCAAAGTCTACATTTTCCTTCCCATTAAGCAGGTGGCCATACAGGTTTCCTGCCCCATTAAAATGGTCCATACATGTTTCCTTCAACCATTAAAAGTCATACTGTTCCTGTCCCATTAAAAGGGTCATACATGTCTCCGCCATTAAAAGGCCTCATGCCGTCCCATTCCCCCAAAAGTCATACTGTTTCCTGCCCTTCATCTAACTGGTCCTAAAGGTCATAACATGTTCCTGCCGTAATAAGTCAGGTCCTGCCCATAAAGGTATACTTTCCTGCCATTAAAGGTATACATTTCTCCCATGTATAAAAGTCATACATGTTCCTTCCCATTAAAAGATACATGTCCTGCCCCCATTAAAGTCACACTAAGCCCATTAAGGCATAATTTCCTGCCCCATTAAATAGGCATACATGTTCTGCCATAAAAGCATACTGTTCCTCCCCATTAAAGGTCATACATGTTTCACTTCCCCATTAAAATGGTCATGACATGGTTCTCCCATTAAAGTCATCTTCCTAAGTCATAATGTTCTCCCATTAAAATTCACTCAATGTTTCTTGCCCATTAAAAAGTCATACATGTTCCTGCCATTAAAATCATACATTGTTCTGGCCCCAACTTAATACTTTTCATTAAGGGTCATACCATGTTCCTCCCATTGTAAAAGTCATACTGTCGCCCAATTAAACAACTGTTCCTCCTCCATAAATGGCCATAACATGTGCTGCCCCATTATAAGGTTCTAGCATGGTTCCTGTGCCCATTTAAAGTAGTCATACATGTTCCTGCCATTAAAAGTGTCATACATGTTCCTGCCCATTAAAAGGTCATACATGTTCCTGCCCATTAAAGGGCATACATGTTCCGCCCCATTAAAAAGGTATACATGTTCCTGCCCCATACAGGTCATTACATGTTCCTGCCCAAGTTAAAACAGCCATACTGGTTCTGCCTCCCATTAAAAGGCCATACATGTTCCTGCCCCATTCAAAAGGTCATACATGGTTCTGCCCATTAAGCTCATACATGTTCTCCCGATTATAGTTATACATGTTCTGCCCATTAAAAGGTCCATACATGTTCTGCCCCATTAAAAGTCATACTGTTCCTTCCCAATTAAAGGTCATACATGTTCCGCCCATTAAAAGGCATACATGTTCCTGGTGCCCCCGATTAAAAGGGTCATACATTTTCCTGTCCCCATAAAATGCATAACATTCGTGCCCCATAAAAGGTCAATACATGGTCTCGTCCCATTAAAAGTCCATACATTTCTCCCATAAAGTTATCATACATGGTCCTTCCACATTAAAAACCATACATGTTCCTTCCATTAAACATACAGTCCTGCCCCATTAAAAGTCATAGCATGTCCTTCCCCATTAAAAGCCATGACATGTTCCTGTGCCATTAAAAGTCATGACATGTCCTCCCCATTAAAAGTCAGTTACATGTTCCTCCCATTAAAGGTCATGACATTGTTCCTGCCCTTAAAAGGTTCAATACATGGGTCTCCCCATTAAAAGTCAATACATGTTCTACCCCTTAAAATGTCATACAAAATGTCTCCATTGAAAAGGTCATGACATGGTTCCTCCCCATTAAAAGTCATGACATGTTCCCCCCATTAAAGGCATACATTGTTCCTCCCATTAATAATATGACATGGTTCTGTCCCCTTAAAAGTATACGTTCCTCCTCCATTAAAAGTCATATCATGTTGCCTGCCCCCATGTAAAAGGTCATCACATGTTCCTGCCCTTAAAAAGTCATACATTTCCTCCCATTGAAAACATACATTTCCCCCATTAATAACCATAACAGTTACAGTTCAATTCATCTTGGGTCTTTTCTATAAAAAACTGGTTTCAAAAAATCGTGCCCCCCCCCCAGGAAGACGGAAAACAGCAGACAGAAGACAGACCTTGAAGAAAGAATGAACAAAGAATAAGGACCAAGCTAAAGATAGAACAGAGAGGAATAGGAGAGAACAGAACGTAGATAACAAAAAAAGAAGAAAAGAGAGAAGAAGAAAGAAAAAAAAAAGAAAAAAAGGAAGAGATAGAGAGAGAGAGAGAAGGAAGAGAAGGAAAAGGAAAGAGATCCTGGCTCTTATCAGTCTGAGGGCAATTTTTCCTGTTCTGGGGCAAGGTTCTGGGCAAAGCTATGGTTAAGAAGGCTTTTCATCCATGCCAGACTGTCTTCACACACCACACTAACACTCAAGCCGCTGGGGGTGCCGTTGGCTGGTTGACTCCTCCACAGGCCAGACTACATACACAGCGACTCAGACCACAGGATCTACTGGGACCACGAGCTACGACACAGCTACAGGCCCAGACTACAGGGCCCATAATAAGGCCTCAGACTCACAGTGAACAGGCAGACACAGAACGACGAGATATAGACATTCCAGGCTTACAGGACTAGACTACAGACACGGATCCAGACTACAGAAAACAGACTTACCGGCCCAGACTAACAGGCCAGATCTATGACCAGACTACAGAAGCAGACTACAGGCCCAGATGACATGACAGCAGACTACAGGCCAGACTACGGCAGACTACAGACACAGACTACAGGCCCAACCCACAGGCCAGACTAACAGGACCAACCACAGCCACTACACAGTAGACTACGACTAGCAGACACAGACTTACAAGGACAGAACTAAGGACGACAGACTTAGACCCAGACTACCAGCACAGACTACAGAGGACACAGACCTACAGACCAGATCTAAACATTACCAGACTACAGACACACTACAGGCCATGACTAAGCAGACATAGACTACAGACACAGACTACGAGGCCTCAGACTTCAGACACAGAACTACAGAGCAGACCTACAACGACTATCAAAAGACTACAGGACAGACTAATCGACACATGACTACAGACCAGACTAAGTCAGACTACGACCAGAGCTACAGACACAGACGTACTAGACCAGACTCAATTACCAGATAAAGGCCCAGACTACAGTACACAGACTACAGGCCCGAGACTACAGACATTAGACTACAGACACAGCTGAACCAGAATAGACTAGCAGGACATACAGACACAGGCCGCATACTACAGACACAGACTGACAGCCATGAGACTGACATGGACACATCCTACGGACTCACAGACTCACCTACAGACACAAGACTACAGACACAGAACTACAGGCAGACTGACAGGCCCCAGACTACAGACACAGACTACGCCCAGACTTACAGGTCAGACTACAGGCCAACATACAGAACACATACTACAGACATCTAGACTACAGACACTCGACTAAGGACGAGACTACAGACACAGACTACGAGGCCCAGACTGCAAGGACAGAGACTACAGGCCCAGACAACAGACATCAGGACTACAGGACAGACTAGCTCATTGCCCGGCTGACGACCGGATACATGATACTCATCAGCAGCTGTATTTCTTACTATTTGTTTGGGGAAAAAAAAAATAAAAAGAGTGAGAAGAGCTGTGTGCTGTTTTAGGTTGACTTTATTATCACGCGGTACGCCCTCTCTGTAACCTTTGCAAGAGATAATTCCCCGGTGGCTCTCCATTGTGCATCAGACCAGTGTACGGACATCTAACCCCACCAAGAGCACAAAATGTACCAAGGACAAATGGGCATATCTATCCCGTAGTTTGTAGACTTACTGTGCAAAGAAGCGAATAAGAAGAAGCAGAGATGTAAACTGCTGAACGAATGGTAAATGCCATGGAACTCGAACTGGAACTGCATGGTAACTGTGAAAATGGTAACCTGCAGTCGGGAGTGTTAACTGCACTGGATTTATCGGCACTGGTAACTGCAGATGTGGTGATAGACTGAATGGTAATACTCGCAGTGGTAACTGCATGGTAACTGCATGGTAAACGTGATGTAACTGAATCGTAACTGAGATGGTATGCATGGTAATGGAATGCGTAAAACTGGATGGTAACTGAAGTGGTAAAATGCATAAACTCAATGGACCGAGGATGCATTGTAACTGATGGCTCATGTAATGCATGGTAAGTGTGTACGTCGATGACTATGGGAGCTGATGGTACTGCATGGTAATGCAGATCTGACATGGTAACTGCATGGTAACTGAAGTAGTGCTACCTGGTAACTGCAGTGGTACTGTAAGTGGGGAGGGTGAACTGAGGTAACTGCTGGAACTGGAGATAGACTGCATGGTAAATTGCATGGTAACTGCATGGTAACTGCAATGTGGTAACGCATGGTAATCTTGCGATTTGTGTGAACTGCATGGTAAACTGAAGATGGTAACTTGCATTGTATCTGCATGGTAACTGCATGGTAAATGAAACTGGATGGTAAACTGCAGTGACTGGTAAGTGATTCTTGTTCATGGGTACTGCAATCTGCATGGTAAACTGCTGATAATGATGTCAACTGGCATGGTCTACATGCGCATGGTACTGACATTGGTAGCTGAATTGGTAATGCATGTAACTGAATTGGTAACTGATGGTAACATGGAATGGTAACTCGCATTGGGTTATGCATGGTACTGCATGGTAATCTG
>NC_036846.1:24849846-24856795 GCF_002910315.2 Salvelinus sp. IW2-2015
AGGTCCATACATGTTTCCTGCCCCATTAAAAAGGTCATACAGTGTTCCTGCGTAACAGCTATGTCCCATTAAATAATCCATGTAAAGTCATACATGTTCCTTCCATTAAAAGATACATGTTCTGCCCCATTAAAAGCCATACATGTTTCCTGCCCCAATTAATGCAAATGTGTCATAAACATGTTTCCTCCCCATAAGATATCATGTTCCTTCCCCATTAAAATGGTCATGACATGTCTGCCCATTAAAGGTCATACATGTCTGCCCCATTAAAAAGTTTCATCATGTCCTGCCCCATTAAAAGTATGTTCCCTGATTAACATATTGTTCTGGCCCACTATGTCCTCCCATTAATAGGTCACACCTATGTTCCTCCTCAATTTAAAAGGGTCATACATGTTCCTGCCCCATTAAAAGGCCATACATGTTCCTGCCCATTAAAAGGCCATACATGTCTGCCCCATTAAAAGTCATACATGTGTTCCTGCCTCCATTAAAGGTCATACATGTCTGCCCCATTTAAAAGGTCATCATGTCTCCCTTAAAAGGTCATACATGTTCCTGCCCATTAAAGGTGCATAAATGTTCTTTCGCCCATTAAAAGCATAACAGGTTCCATAATCATAGTTCTGGCAAATAACAGCCGGTCCCTCACTTAAAAGGTCATACATGTTCCTGCCCCATTTAAAAGGTCATACCATGGTTCTGCCCATTAAAAGGCCACATAGCATGTTCTGCTACCGATTAAAGTATACATGTCTCTCCCATTAAAGGTTCATACTTTCTGCCCCATTTAAAAGTCATACTGTTCCTCCCATTAAAAAGTTCATACATTGTTCCGCCCCATTAAAAAGCATACATGTTCCTGGCCCATTAAAAGGTCATACATGTTCCTGTCCCCATTAAAAAGTTTTATAATGTCCTGCCCCATACAAGGTCAATACATGTTCTGCCCCATTAAAAAGGCCATACATTTCCAAGTTACAACTGGTCCTTCCACATTAAAAGCCATACATGTTCCTTTAAGCCTCCCCATTAAAAAGGTCATACATGTTCCTCCCCATTAAAGTCCATGACATGTTCTGTGCCATTAAAAGTCATGACATGTCCTCCCCATTAAAAGGTCCAGTACAATGTTCCTGCCCCATTAAAGGTCATAGACATGTTCCTGACCCTTAAAAGGTCATACATGGGTTCCTCCCCATTAAAAGGTCAATACATGTTCTCCCCCTAAAATTATAAAAATGTCCATGAAGGCATGACTTTCCTGCCCCATTAAAAGGCATACATGTTTCGCTGCCCCAATTAAAAGGTCATACAGTTCCTTGTACGATATATAGTATTTAGGGCGACAGTAAAACATAGTTCTCTATGTGACACTTAACACCAATTGAAAAGGCTTTGACCTATGTTCCGTGCCGTCATTAATATAGAGTCATATATCCACGTATTCCTGCCCCATTCACACAAAGGATCCATCTAGTGTAAATTCCATTGCCTATCTCACATTATAAAGTGCTTATACATGCCTCTCCCGTGCGGCTCATTGTGCAACAGAGGTTTCATCACCATATGATGTTGCACCTGCTCCTCAGTGCGCAAAGTATGGCCGATCAACAGGTTCATGCCCTAGCGCCTCATCTGAATAGGTTCATTAGGAATCTGCCACGCAATGAATCAAGAGTCTATACAACATTGTATCGTGCGCATTTTAGAGGGCCATGAGTTCTATTAGCCGGGCGCGCCCATGCGGGCATAACTGTTGGCTTCCCTAGCCAATATTAACAGCAATTACGCGGGTTCTGCACCGAGATTAAAAGCGTGCTACTATATGGTACCTAGCCCCTATTAAGAGGTCAATTACATGTTTCTTCTTAGACCTCCAGTTACAATAGGTGCTCTAGTAGCTTGTAATCATTGCAATCATTTAATAAGGATCATATTTACTCGCGCTCAGTTTTTCTGCCTCCACTTCTTAAAAGGTCATACCACATTAGTTTCGGTGCCCTCTCAGCAGTGTAAAATCAGAGTGCATTTACCATCGCATTTGCCGTTTGGGTCTCCTCTGTTTATAACAGAGCTTATATCACATTGTATACTCTGTGCCTCGCATTCAACACAGCGTTTCGCATTATAAACATAGTTCCTGTGGCCACATTAATATGGATCAACATGCTCAAATTAGTATCCTAGCTCCTCACATTATACAGTGATCAGGGCATACAAATAGGGTGTTCCCTTGAGCGCTCCATACAAAAACGGTCCATTTATATGTTCGCCGGTTTGCCCGCATGTTGAGCCCATACTCTACTGCAATTTCTACCTCTGTCATGCTTAAAATGGGTCATACATGTTCCTGCCCATTGTAAAAGGTATACATTTCGCTGCCCCACTTAAAAGGATCATACTCGATACAATGTTATATCCTGCCACCCATTAAAGGTCATTCTGACTCATACTATGCTTTCTCTGCCCATTAATATAGTTCATAACATTGCCTGCCCATGCTCATGAATATAGTGTCACTCACTATTGATTTCCTTGCTCTCATGTAAGAAATGTGTCATTACTATGGTTCCTATTAGCTCCTCGATTTAGAGAGGTCATAACTAGGCATGTGTGGCAGTGCGGTCCATTACTCCATTATCAGGTTCATTATCATGTTCCTGTGCCTTTTTAAGAGGCAGTTCTAATGCTTTTTCCTGCCTCATTTAAAGGCATATCATATCGCTTTACTGTGCACACAATTAATTAAATAAAGGATCATATAGATACTTGTTTCTTGATCGACTTGAAGATGGTCATTACATTGTTCCGGCCCTATTTAAGGTCCAAATAAGGTTCGTTGCCCCATTAAAAAGAGCGCTTAATTACACGTAGTTTCCTAGCCTAAAATTTTATGGTGGCGAATACATAAGTGTACCCATTGTGAAGTGGTCCGCTATCATGGTCTCATGGTAGCTGAATGGTAACTGCATGGTAACTGAATGGTAGCTGAATGGTAACTGAATGGTAACTGAATGGTAACTGCAGTAATCAAGGCCTCCAATACCTCTTTGTGGTGAAACACATTGTAAACCATCAACGATGTCTCTTCACTTTGACGGTAATATTACCACCCAGACAGATTGGCCAATAAGACGATAAGAGACATAACGCAACTCTAAAGTAACAGGGATTACCCGTCTTTACAGAACCGCACTAAAAGCAGCCAGTATGCAAACACACCGTGCACTTTACCAACACAAAAAGACAGTGAATGAACACGGCCCCGGTCAGAAAAGCTCTCCTTCGCCCTAAATGGGGTCTATCGCTCCAAACCTTTCAGACTGTACAGTATACTAGTTTATCCCATGTCTGTCATCTATGCACGGCTTCAGTTGTTACCTAAAGACTGTTTTCTAAAGCAGGGACAAGTCTCTGTCTACCTCTGTAACCTTGCAGAGATAATTCCCCTGGCTCTACTGTTTTCTAAAGCAGGGATAAGTCTCTGTCTATGTTGCAGGGCAGGTTTCTAAGTGTTTTGACCCTCCCTAGATATCGCTGCACTGTCGGATTTAGAAGCACAGACATTTCGCAACACTCGCAATAACATCTGCTAACCATGTGACCAATACAATTTGATTTTATTTGATTTTGAGGTCGAAACAGACTTTGTTGGCATCATATTCAATGTTTAGAATTATAGCCTTTCTTGGGAGAATCAGAGGAACTTAGTGGCAAGACTCAAGAGTACCTGCACAGCAAGGCCTTGGGCTCAACATTCACGGCATTCAATCTGAATCACACGGTGTGTGTGTGTATGGCACGTCTGTCTCAGTGAGCAGCTCAACTAAGACAGGGTAGAGTACCACTTCCTCTACTTGCTAGATGCTGCTCCTTCCTCACACAAACAACAACGGTATTTCATTGTCACTTAAGCCTCGATTAAACCCAAAAGCAATGTGTTGGCATTTAGTACCCAGATCCCTATTCCCCCGACACAATGTGAAACACACACACACACAAACAAAAACACACACTCATACATTGTGACATAGCTGGACGGGGTGTGATTTTTTTTTAATGCGTTTAAGACTCTCAGCACATCTGGACAACACCGGACACACGTCAGGCAGCGTCCTCACACCACACACACACACACACACACACCACAACACACCACACAAACACACACCACAACACACACACACACCACACACACCACACACACACAACACACACACAACACACACACACACACACACACACACACACACACAGCACACCACAACACACACCACCACACCACACGCAGAAAGTTAGCGGCAGGCAGCTCTGAAAACTCACTAGCCCAGTCCAAATTAGTGGGGAGTTTTATTCCTCCACTGTGGAAAATATCTGATGTGCTCCATAAGAAGAGGACCGTTTGATGGCCTTCATGTGGGAACCTTTAAGCCGAACACTGCACTGTGTGTGTGTGGGTGTTGTGTGTGTGTGTGTGTGGTGTGTGTGTGTGTGTGTGTGTGTGTTGGTGTGTGTGTGTGTGTGTGTGTGTTGTGTGTGGTGTGTGTGTGTGAGGTGTGTGTGTGTGTGTTTTTCATGTGTTTGCGTGTGATGCGCGCATGCGGTGGTGTGTCCCTCCGGGTCGTGTGGTGCACATATTGTGTTTCCACCATGTTTGACGCCTCAGTATGGGCCTGATTGCCCCTGTGTAGCAAACACAGCCAGGCAGTCAGGCAGCCCCGGGGTGGGTCTCCTTTCAGCTAGCCTGAAACAGATCACTATAGGTGGTATGGGCTAGAGATGTTGGAGCGAGTCAGGCCTGAATATTTGGTTGACATGAGGGAGACAGCTGACTTGTCTGTTATCTGTTTGAGCCAGAAACAATCACGTTAGGAGATGAGAGTGGAGGGGAGGACAGGGTGATTACGCTGTTACCTGTATTGACAGACGGAGGGGAGGACAGCTGATTATTGTTACTGTTGAAGGAGAGGCGGACAGCTGAGGGAGGTTAGTATGTGAATGGTGCAGGGCTAGATTGAGGTGAGTCCTGTTTGACGAGAGAGAGGGGTAGGGTTTATGGAGGTGCGTAGACGAAGGCTGGTAGTGTATGGTAACGGCAGTGGATGACTGAGTTATCTGTAGCTGTATTGAAAAGGAGGGGTGGATGGAGGTGGTGAGGGTGTAATGTCAGGCTGTTATCTGTTATCTGTTTGACAGAGAGGGGGAGGGTGAGAGGAGCAGATGATTATCTGTTATCTGTTTGAACAGAGTGAGGGGTGAAGGGGCTTGATAGTGTGCTGTTGATTGCAGTTGGATATGGATTGCTTGGTGGCGAGTTTAGAGAATTGAGTTTGGGTCGAGAGTTTAGCGCTCGCAAGATGTCTGGGATAGATGGCGCCATAAGTCAAAAGGTTTGTGGTGGAGGGTGGGTGGAAGTAGGGATGGAGAGGTGGGGGTACAGATGAGGTGGGGTACTGATGGAGGTGGCGCTTATCAGCCATTCTACATTCAGTATGTATGATTTTCCTGTGACAAGTTTTCTTGGCATGAAGTCGTCAACTTCAATGCGATTTAGATTAGGAAAGAAAGGGTCAAGTAGCCTTCAATTGAGCAAGTCCGAAGTTAAGGCGCCTCTAGTCTGCTTTCCCTGAAGGAGCCAGTTAAAAGATAAAACCCCACGACGTCTGTACCACAGAGAACATGCAGAATCACTGAAGACTGGCGTCATCAGCTGTGAACCCTTTATGGTCAATTTAATACAAAATTAACTATTTAACAGATGTGTGTCGGTCACAAAAAAATGGAGTTCCTTATAATGTTTTATCTGACCAGAGTTAATCGTCAGACTACAGTTCGTAGGAGTGTAGAATCAAGACATCCTTCTTCGTCACACTCTCAACAACACCTTATAATGAGTGGGAGCAAGAAAAAGTGAGAGGGCGAGGGGAAGAAGAGAGAGGAGTGGGTGAGGAGAGATGTATAGACAGGGTAGAGAGGGAGAGATAAGAGAGAGAGTTGGTAGAGAAGAGATTATTTACCGCTTGCTTTGGCAATGATTAACAATGATTGTTTCCCATGCCAATAAGCAGTTGAAGTTGAATTGAATTGAGAGAAAGAGAAGATAGTGTGAGACGGAGATAGAGGAGATTGGAGAGGGGTATAGATTTGACGAACGGAGTAGGGAAAGAGAGCGAGAGATGTAGAGACAGAGTTGGAGGGAGGGGAGGGAGAGGGATTATAGGTGGGTAGGGTGGTTGAGTAGATGAGAGGGTGAAGTAGGTGGAAGGTGGGGGTCTAGGATGGCGGGGGGAAGAGATGGGAGAGATAAGTGCAGTAGGGGTAGGTGGAGGTGTGGTTTGGGAGATGGTATGAGGTTGGAGTGAGATGGATGGTTTGGTAGATAGTTTTGGAGGTGGGTGCGGTAGGATATGACGTTATGGATATGTAAGCCCTCAGATGTGATAGGATGGACGGTGGTGAGATTCTTAAATCTCAGGTAGTTGGACTGGAGGAGGTGGGGATTAAGGTGGCAGGACGCTGTGCACAACAAGCGTTCTGTCATGGGCGAGCATAATCGTCAGTGGGTGCGGTGGAAGTGGGGTGGAAGCGCGCGTATTCTGGGGTAGGATGGAGGTGAAGGTATATAACACTCGTTATAATGCATTCTCTTTAACCTTCAGTAATGCCAAACACGTGTTAGTGTGATAATGAGGGATACCAGTTTTACATAATCCTTTGCAATAAGTCAATGTTTCACAACGTTTGCAGACCATAAAAAGCTTGCACTCTCCTCTCCTTCT
Source organism: Salvelinus sp. IW2-2015 (assembly GCF_002910315.2). Classification (NCBI taxonomy): domain Eukaryota; kingdom Metazoa; phylum Chordata; class Actinopteri; order Salmoniformes; family Salmonidae; genus Salvelinus; species Salvelinus sp. IW2-2015. Next base: position 24,856,632 of record NC_036846.1, read on the forward strand.
CACCTCTCTCCTCTCTCCTCTCTCTCTCTCTCTCTCTTCTCTCTCTTCTCTCTCTCGTCTCTCTCTCTCTCTCTCTCTCTTCTCCTCTCTCTCTCTCTCTCTCTCTCTCTCTCTTCTCTCTCTCTCTCTCTCTCTCTCTCTCTCTCTCTCTCTCTCTCTTCTCT
>NC_036846.1:24858807-24861307 GCF_002910315.2 Salvelinus sp. IW2-2015
AGGATGGAGGTGAGGTATTACCTCTTAATGATTCTCTTTACCTTCAGTAAAATGCAAACACGTGTTATATAATAAGGACTACAGTTTATACATAATCCTTTGCAATAAGTCAATGTTTCAAAACGTTTGCAGACCATAAAAAGCTTGCATCTCTCCCTCTCCCTCTCCCTCTCCCTCTCCCTTCTCTTCTCTCTCTCTCTCTCTCTCTCTCTCTCTCTCTCTCTCTCTCTCTCTCTCTCTCTCTCTCTCTCTCATCTCTCTCTCTCTCTCTCTTCTCTCTCTCTCTCTCTCTCTCTCTCTCTCTCTCTCTCTCTTCTTCTTCTCTTCTCTCTCTCTCTCTCTCCTCTCTCTCTCTCTCTCTCTCTCCTCCTCTGAAGTGCATCTCAACTTCTGTATTGAAATTAAAGGCAACTTCTGCATAGTTGGTGTTAGTCAGGTCTGAATAGTCCTCCAGACCCCAGACAGCAGCCTACAGTCATATTTCCTGTGTTGTGTTTTGTCCCTCCCTCTCCTCCCCTACTTATGAGGAGAGTACAGGACAGACATAAAGATTATGGTGTGTAGAGACATGCGCCTTTAGTGCATCCTACTACTACTATAGGAGCCGTCCCAAAACACACACAACACTCCCGTATACAGGACACTGAGGTGGACACCCACAACAATTCCTGTATACAGGACACACACACACACACACACACACACGCACATGTACACACACACACACACACACACACACTCACATGCACACACACACTCACATGCACACCACACATCACACACACGCACACACACCACACACACACACACACACACACACACACACATACACACACACAACACAACAGACATGCCACACACACAACTCACATGCACACACACACACACACACGCACACACACACACACACACACATACACACACAACACACACACACACACACACACACACACACACACACACAGACACGCACCTGGACATCAAATGAAGCAGACCTGAAGCCTGGTCATCAAATGAAGCAAGTAGAAAGTAAAACATCATCAGGAGTAATTAACGCGGTTTCATATGCAAATGTTTTTAATTCAAACGACAAAGTCATTATGCGTTAATTGGTGTGTGTGGTTTCCTTAAGCCGTTGTACAAATATTCACAGCTCATCAGAGGGATCAGCTCACACTTTTCTCATCTATTTCCCCCTTCTCTCCTCTCCTCTATCCTTTCCTTCCTCGCTCCATCTGTCTGTCCCACACCCTCTGCAGAGATAACCCAAAATTAGCATATGAAGCTATTTCTTAAACTTGAGCATGTGTGTGTGTGTGTGTGTGTGTGTGTGTGTGTGTGTGTGTGTCGTGTGTGTGTGTGTGTGTGTGTGTGTGCGTGTGTGCGCGTGTGTGTGTGTTGTGTGATGCGTGATGCGTGTGTTCGTGCGTCGCGTGTCTGTGCCTGCGCGTGCTGTGTGGTGTGGTGCGTGCGTGTCCGTCGGCGCGCGTGTTGTGGTTCTTGCAGCATGGGCTGCAGCTCACATTACAGCCAGTCGCAGCAGCATATGCCAGCACTGACTGCTCACCAGGCCCAGACATAGCTATCCCACAGGCGTCAGCCTACCTTAGACAGGGTCCAGCTATTCACCCAGGCAGCAGCTATTACCAGGCAGCAGCTATTACCCAGGCAGCAGCTATTACCAGGCAGCAGCATCCAGGCAGTATTACCCGGCCGAGCACAGCAGCAGCTATTCCCAGGCAGCAGCTATTACCCAGCAGCACAGTGAGCAGCATTCCGCTATACCAGCAGCAGCTATTACCCAGGCAGCGTGCTGATAAGGCCCGCTTGGTACTGAAGCGAGACAGGGAACCGGCCCGACTATACACAGAACCAAGGTTGAATATGCAACACCCTGATTGCTTTTCATGATTAAAGCCTATTTAATATGCTAAGAGAGCATGCCAGGTGATTAAAAGAGCAATGGGTGGCAGAAGGAAAAAAACAGAGAACAGAAAAAATGCTCTGACATTCAAATACACCTCGTCTCTTGGTGGGTTGGTGTTGGAATATAAAGGCTCGCTATGGAGTCAATGCAATGCTGCTATTAGCATAACTACAGCTACTACTGATACTACTACTGCAATACCACCTACAGCAGGGATAGGGGTGAGGGACACAACTGAACTCATCATGAGGGGCTGCAGATGCTCGTGGGTCTGCGTGCCCTCACCCCCCCCCCCCCACCCCCCACCACACACACACACACACACACACGTTGCACTTTTCTTTTCTTTCATTTTTTACGTTTTTGAGTTAATTTAATGCAATTCTACTAATTTTGCCATGAGGCGCAGAGGAAAGTGATCTGTTTTTAGAGACCATATCCTGCAACGCTACACATTTAGCCATAGGATGGAGGGAAATGTTTTCAGTTTTTAATACGATAACTGAATGAGATTGACTAACAAAGTCAATGCCCCACCCGGCTGGTAATTCCAACATCATGACAAGTTTAGAT
>NC_036846.1:24866307-24870398 GCF_002910315.2 Salvelinus sp. IW2-2015
TATAGTAAGAACTGTGTGACCTTATAAGTAAGTGACTGTGTGACCTCTATGTAGTGATGTTTGTCCTCTATGGTAAGTGGACTGTTTGTCCTCTAATAGTGTGACTGTTTGTCTCTATAGTAGTGACTGTTTGTCCTTATAGTAGTGATGTGTGACTCTATAGTAGTAACGTGTTGATCATATGGTAGTGATGTTTGTCCTCTATAGTAGTACTGTGTGACCCTCTATAGTAGTACACTGGGTGGCTTATCGTTAGTGACTGCTATGTGAACATCTATGGTAGTGTGTGTGACCTCTTGGTAGTGACTATGTGACTTCTATAGTAGTGATGTTTGTCATCTAATGGTAGTGCTTTGACCTCTATAGTAGTACGTGTGACCTCTATCAGTACTGATTTTGTGTGATCTCTATGGTATGATATGTGATCTCTATAGTAGTAAGCTGTGTGATCTTATGGTAGGACTTGTGACCTCTTAGTAGTGACTGTGTGACACCCCCTGTCTCGCGCCGCCCTTATAAGTAGTGACTGTGTGACCTCTATAGTAGTAACTGTGTGGCCTCTATAGTAGTGACTGTTTTGTCCTCTATAGTAGTGAATTTTGTCCTTATAGTCGTGACTGTTTGTTCCTTATAGTAGTGAATGTTGTCCTCTATAGTAGGTGATTGTTTGTTCATCTATAGTAGTGACTTTTTGTCTTATAGTAGTGACTGTTTGTCTCTATAGTAGTGAAGTTTGGTCCTCTATAGTAGTGTGTTTTGTCCTCTATAGTGTGAGCTCGTTTGTCTCTATGGTATGATATGTGACTCCTATAGTAGTAACTGTGATGACTCTATAGTAAGTGGATGTTGTGACTTATGGTAGTGATATGTGCCTTATAGTAGTAGTGTGTTGACTTATGGTGTGACTATGTGACTCTATAGTAGTGATGTGTGAATCTTATAGTACGTGGACTGGTGACCTTCTATAGTAGTACCTGTGGGGCCTTATAGTAGTGCTGTTTGTTCCTTATAGTGTGACTGTTTGTCCTTCTATAGTAGTGACGTTGTTGTCTCTATAGTAGTGATGTTTTTTCTCTCTATGTAGTGACTGTTTTAGTCTCTATAGTAGTGATGTTTGTCTTATAGTAGTGAACTGTTTGTCTCTATAGTAGTGATGTGTGACTTATGGTAGTGACTATGTGATCTATAGTTGATGTTTGTCTCTATAGTAGTGACTGTGTGGTCATATGGTGTGATGTTTTTGTCCTTCTTAGATAGTGACTGTTTTGTCCTCCTATAGTAGTGGACTGTGTGACTCTATGGTAGTGACATATGTGACCTCTAATAGTAAGTGATGTTTGTCTCTATGTAGTGACTGTGTGGGCTATATGGTAGTGACAGTATTGATCTCTATAGTAGTACTGTTTTTGTCCCTCTATAGTAAGTTTACGGCCTATGTTGTCGTTGTTTTTCATGAGTAGTGTGTTTGTCCTTATATGTAAGTTCTGACTGTTTGGTCTCGGTATTAGATAGTGACTGTTTGTCCCTATAGTGTGATGTTTGTCCTTAGCTATAGATATGGTTGTCCATCTATAGTAAGTGACTGATATGCCTTTGTGCTCTATATGACTATATGTATGTGTTGACTTCCTCATAGATAGTGACCTGTATGTCCTTATAGTATGATGATTTGTCCTCTAGGATAGTGACTTTTGTCCTCTATAGTAGTGACGTTTTGCCTCAAGGACTTCCAAATAGTAGTGCTGTTTTGTCCTCTATAGTAGTGACTTGTGTCCTCTATAGTAGATGAACTGTTGTGACCTTATGGTAGTAGTGACTATGTGATCTTAGTAGTTGCTCTTTGTCTCTATAGTAGTGACTGTGTGACCTCTATGTAGTTAGTTTGTCCTTTCTATAAGTAGTACTGTGTAGGCCTTATAACTTTGGATTGTCCCCTGCATCCACATGCTAATACTAAACAGACTATTTAAACGAGATGTATGGTCTATAGCCTTTTATTTAATCTCTTCATCTTGCACCTCCCAGCCACAGCATTTTAATCAGCTTTCCTTAACCGTTTGATGCAAAGGAAGTTCTTTATGACACACACACGGGCATGGCAATGCCTTCGATGTAGTCTGCACATTGGTTTCAGCAGCAGGAATCCTTCAGGCAAGCTTTAGAGCTGTGGTGCGTAGCTGTGTGTGTGTGTGTGTTGTGTTGTGTGTGTGTGTGTGTGTGTGTGTGTGTGTTTGTGTTGTGTGCTGTGTGTGTGTGTGTAAGTGTGTGTGTGTGTGTGGTGTGTGTGTGTGTGTGTGTGTGTGTGTGTGTGTGTGTGTGTGTGTGTGATGTGTGTTGTGTGTGTGGTGTGATTAATGGTGTCAAAACTCACACTGCACTTGATCGAAACATGTGTTTATTTGTCTTTATAAACCCAAATATTCTGTCTCTACTCCTTCAAAGCATTTTAAACAGACCCCCCCCCCCCCTGCATTGTTTTCAGACCTTCTAGTTCTAATTGTTTCTATTTCCTGCTTTGGGACAGATTCCTTTAGCGGGCGTCAGCCTCCTCTCCTCTTCCTCCTCCCCATGTGGGGTCACCTGCACCCCCACCTCCACCGGCACCGCCCCTCCTCGTGCCAAGATGGGGGTCCCCCTCTCGCCCGGTTTGGAGAACCCCCCAGGGGCGGGGCCTCCTCCACTGCACAGTCTCCTTTTGTGTTCTATGAAGACCAGGATGTCTCCCAGGAGGAAGTTGGTCTGGCACCTCCCACAGGTCAGGAGGTCATGCTCCCCTGGCCCCGCCCTCCTCGGAGTGGGAGTGGGGCTGGGAGTGGACGGCTCCGGGGAGCGAGGTCCCACCCCCGACTCATGATTGGCCTCGGCTGTGGCAAGAAGAAAGGGCGAGGAGAGAGGAGACAGGAGAGGAGAGAGGAAAGAGCAGACAGGAGAGACGAGAGACGAGACAGGAGAGAGGAGAGGTGAGAGAGGGGAAATGAGAGAGGAGAGGCGAGAGACGAGACAGGAGAGAGGAGAGGTGAGAGAGGAGAGAGGAGAGAAGAGAGAGGAGATGTCAATCATGGTGTAATCATCAAACAGTTCTAGAACATGTTACATCTGATTGTCTGCAGCACAAACTGTAAAAAAATACCACAAAACACAACACCACATCTAAAGTCAATCAAAAATGACATGAAAATATTTGTCATGTTTTAAATAACGTTACCTGCAAACTCCCATATTTCCATAAGACCATAAATAATTTGCTTAATGCTTATCATAATGTTTACTCACACCACACAACCATGGAGCTGTACTGGTGTGAACGTGCCACAACAGATTAGCCGACCAAACACCTGAGAGCTTCAGTCTTTATCTGGGAGTTGAGATCAGTGAGTGAAGGTGTGGCTGACACACTATGACTATAAAGCTATGAACCGTTTCACAGCGGTCTATGGGTTTCCGGTGCAGCTCTCTGCACTAGTTTCTGCTGTATGCTAGTATTTGCACCACATGGAAACCTCATTACAAGCATTACATAGTGTAGGCCACATCCACCCTCCCAACAGACCTGTTTATGTAGGGTGGGGGAGGGGGACAGGGGAGGGGTAGTTTGGGGGGACGTGTGTGTGTGTGTGTGACAGATGTATTCTCCTCAGAAAGCTCTAGAAGGGGACACCACTGCCCTCCTCACACAGGCAACAGTCAGTGTCATTCTTCTCACAGTCGACGCTGTCATCAGTAACCACAAGCCATTCTCCCCTGGTTGTTTTACAGTCACATGGTGTAAATTCCTTAAGGACACTTCCTCTGTAACAATACTCTGATATAACCAGTAGTTTATGGTATCTTCTCCAGTGGGCCTGCAGGAAACCTGAAGCTCCAGAGACGTTCAGGGCGTCTGTCTAAGTGGGGAATCCCAGGGAGAGGTGATGATGCCTGGAAGAGGAACGTAGCAGAGCCTCTACCGTCTACCACCCGCATTTCCCTTCAGTCTCTATCTGCACAGACATTCACGGGCACCAGATCAGTGTGTGTGTGTGTGTGTGTGTGTGTGTGTGTGTGTGTGTGTGTGTGTGTGTGTGTGTGTGTGTGTGTGTGTGTGTGTGTGT